>NW_027418036.1:0-18785 GCF_009905375.1 Apium graveolens
ATCTTTACCCAACCATTAAGAGGAAATTGCCATACACGCTCAACATGTTTCATTCTACCTAAATGTATAAACAAAAGTTAATTGTTTATGGGTTTAATTTGATTATATGAGATTATTAAATGATTGTTGGTAGTATATAAAGAAAAAATTCAATAGATTTGTCTGCTCCAAATAGTTGAAGAGTTTTACAAAACTAAAAAAAAGATAGAAGAGTCGAGGAGATTTGTCTATTTTAAAAAGTTGTGGGATTTAAAATAACTAAATTTATTGGAAAAGTCTAGATCGCAATAGTCATCAATTATGTGTCCTAAAGGTAATTATTATGTTAAAAAATTATAGAAATAATAGTATTTTCTTCACACATGATCTAATCAATTGAACGTTTAGTATTCCATTAGAAAACAATTTTAAAATACATTGTTCATAGGCAATGTAAAATTATATATTGTAGAAGATTATATTATATAAAATTCAACTACATATGATGAAAGCTAAGGTAAATTCAGATACATATACAGTTACATTGAAACTTTTATATTAAAAGCTTAATAGAATAATATCTATTATTAGTATTAAAAAGTTTATCAATTAGCTGTTTTTATTAGAAATAAAACAAAACCTGTTTTAATAGTTTATGAATTAGTAATTATGATTGAATTTCTTTTTTAGGAATTAAATAACTTTCTTAATACCAAGTAAATAATTAGTTTAGCACAAACTTTATTTATCAAAATTTCGAACATGCAGTTGTTATGTGATTGAAATTGTGATCACAAAATATGTAAATTCAGACAACTATATATAAATATCAAAGTAATGAATGCCAGCAAAATAATGGCAATGTTCAAAACAAACTTACATTATAACTCATGTCGCGGCTCATAGTTCAGATCTGTGTTTCAAAATTTATGCAACATGTTACAACAACACTGTAGTGTTGTTAGTTCACCATGTGCACCATCAGTTTTAGTTCTAACCACGCCTTGTACTCGGAAGTAACTTTCTTACCAACACCATACTGCTTCACTATGTCAATAGAGGCAAGTTAATTAGAAGTAGTTAGTAAACCTCTTCATGAGTCAAACACATTCACCTGCAAGACACGGAAACGAATAAAAACAGTCATGCGACTGAAAATATTATTGGGAAAAATTAAAACCAAATTAAACTCTATATTCGGTTCATCTGAAATATGTTAGATAAAGGGTATGGCATAGGTCTAATTCCATGGAAATTGACTACAAATCTGAATTTGTTTCTTGACCTTTTACAACATAAATTAAGAGAGCTTCTTAAGTGAAAGCACCTTCTAAAGTTAGTTTTGAGGATAACTGTCAATTAAGTACCTTTTTAAGACAGATTTCAGAAAGAACCAAATCAACCTTTGTAACCTATAATTTTAAATAATGCAGACATTGATAGCATTGTCATAATTTGACACATTTGTGAAAGATGTATTAACTCCAACTCAACTATAAGCTATGAATGCACAACACATCAAGAATCTTGTAATCAAAATAAGGTTATAGAAGATGGCGCATTAGATTCATGGATTTAAATTCGAGATACATAAGAACAATTGAAGTTTACACAAATACATTACTTAAATTTACTAATTCATAGCATAAAGTAAAATCTTGAAAAGCATCAGTTGAAGAGTGCATTTGTGACATTTTGAGTTCCAAATATGCACCATCTTCAAACCCTCTGGCCATAAGTCGCCTTCTTCCTGATAGTTTCCTTGGACAGCTCTAGTGCAAAGTGAATTCCACAAGTCTATCTCAAACGGAGGTCATTCCAGGTGGAACGGTTTAGTACTCCTTGCATTTGGACATAATTTGTTTGCTGGTAGCAGAACATCATTTCCAGCAATGTTACCGTATATGTCTGAGAGCAGAGTAATAATCTTTTTCACTCTTCCTCTCATGTCAATATTGGTGACTATCATATATTCAGCAGCAGTACTATCTAATTCAGCTGGTCTAAATAATGCCTTAAAGAAAATATAAGCAAATCTGGATGGGAAATATTTAGAAGATAGTACTGATAAAACCTCAGGATTAAAATCAACATTATTCCTCTGCAACAGTCTGAGAGATGAGTTTAAAAAGCTTGCCTGATGAACATCGTGTCCAACACAATAAGAAATGAAATCGTAGAACTGGTCACGTGTAACTTCCATCTGATGCTGATGAAAGTCATATAGCTTATCCTAGTTAAGAGCTTCAAGGACATACTTGATATATTTCTTTGGTTGTTTACGCTCCCATACCAACAAAAGCTTCACAAACAAACTGATACTTTCTGGTCTGGGAAAATGAGATGAGAAAAAATAAGTATGATCAACTATCGTGAAACATTGAAAATGTTGGATCAGCCATTTGAGAAAGCTTTGTTGGAAAATGTAGTTAACCTGTTACTTTTGAGTTTAAGAGAAGGGAATGCGTAAGGACTTAATTAATACTGATGATCTGCAGTTGTTTTGCACAAAAGTATTTGGACAAAAGATTGTTTACTTTTCATCTTCCTTCTGTTTTTAATAATATTTATTTGTTCCCGAGAATAAACTATAAATATATTGATTTTATGTACTTATTCCCAAAAACATATTTTGCTTATAAAAGATCGTATAAATCATAATAAGAACATAAACTAAAAAAATCATATAATAAATTAATACTAAAGATGCAAGAAAGTAATTACATATAATATTTGTCATTTCAATATTATGTCTAAAATTAACTTATTCCCGTAAGTATAATATTGATCAATATTTTTGTACCAAAATAAAATAAAATAAACTAAATCTGGCAGTCATTAACAATTCAATTTCCAGATTTAAATTTCATAGACAAAAATCTGAACTTATTTTTCCTTGAACTGTCCAATTAATTACATGACATAGTAATCTAAATTTATTTATAAAAAAAATCATACTTGAAGATACTAATTATTTGTATCTTCTTTGGGAATTACATTTTTTTCAACATATATTTTGATTTCAATCTAACTTTACCAAAATTGGATTTTTTAATATAAGAAGGAAAAAAAAATATAAATCTAGGACTGAGGCAGTTTATCCATGACAATATTCTCCAAAGCAGTTCTCCCTTACACCTATTGTAGAGCCTTTCATTACATCCATCATGCTTTTTTATTGTATCTAGACAGATAACCAATAACAAAAAGTGTTACAACCAAGACATAGTTGAGTGTCTTTGTACATAACCAATTTGGAAAGAGTCTCTTACTTCTTGTGTCGTAACATATTTATTTCTCAAGTTTTGAGTAGACAATGTGATTATAGGTATTGCAACAAAACCGACTAAGCGTATTATTAATTGATAATTTTAAAAGACATAAAGTGAATACTATATATAATTCAATATTTTGCAAGATTTTTTTTTCAAAATAAAAAAAAAGTACAAAATCATCCTTATATTGAAATATAATATATTAATGTAATTTATAGAAAAGGATTTTAAATATAGAGAAAAAGAGGAAAAACCAAAAGCAAAAGAAAAAGGCAAAAACAACACAAATAACGTTGACTTGGAGATTTTTAAAAAACCCAAAAAATACAACATACCTGCCGTAAAAAATCCAGATAAAGCAAACTGTCTTAAAATGGTTTCGGCACATTTTACTTTACTTTGCCTAACTTTACGAATTCCTTGGATTTTGTAGTAAATTAGTAGTTTTCAATTATAATACAGAGTCATTAATTTTAAGATTCACATTTAATGTCATATTAAATTTATCCTTCAATTCCAATATATGTGACTTTCATTTTAATATGGATAAATATGTCATGTTCTCTTTTAATGTAATATTATAAGATTATGAACATAGAAGTACTAATTTAAAAAGTGTAAAATGCTCCAGCATAATGCTACCAAATTATAATATTATCAGATTCTGAACATAGAAGTAATAATTTAATAAGTGTAAAATGCTCCAGCATAATGCTATCAAATTTATTTAATAGATAATACGTAATTCTAATATCCCCACAAACATACACTCGGAAAAACAATAATAACATTGCTCGAAAGCAATGAGCACGCTTATTTCACATCTCAAAACCACTTTATTTTACGTAAAATAATAAGCTCTTGCATATCATAAAAAGGTCCTGCTGCAGCGACTCATGCATCAATTATGAATATTGAGCAACCTACATAACACGTGGAACATAATAGTTAGAGTACGAATACTAAATTCTAAATTATCACACAATGTGCGCATCTCTGTCTCAAGGCAGCGACACCAGGATTGTCAATATTGATAAAGATATTTGTTGAAGGTAGATTTCTTATACGAATTATGCCTTTTTAAAATAGATAAATGAAATGGCGTTAGAATTGCTTTCCATGAAATACAGTATAGTGAAAAAATTTGGTTCATAATAAAAAAAATTAAATGCAGGAAAGCAAGAAAAATTCACTATGGTAAATGTTGATGCAGACAGATGCAAGAATAACAATTTCAAGTCAGTTCCTATATCCTGGTATAAAGACTCAGTATTTGGTGGTAAATTACCCACTAAATGAACACAGTGCGATGTCCTAAAATAAAATATGGACATGAAAATTTGACCTTGAAGAACAAAAATGTTAGACGATGATATTGTACTCATCCGGATTAGATAAATATAATATAGGATTTCTTACTCTCCATCGTTTAGTCTGAAGCGCACCATAACCCTTGAACCAAACCTGCTCAAGATTGTTCACATTGGTTCTAAGTCCTCGACAACACCAATAACATATGTTTATATATTATAAGTAATCAGGATGAGAAGTTTACAATTCCTGTATGTGAGCGTTTAAAATGTTATACCTGTGGAATAAACAGGCATTTCATCTTTATTATAATTCAAAAGAGTGTTGGATATAGCTGGAAAAGGAGTCAATTCAACTTGTAGCGAGGAATCATGAGAGTATCCAGCAGTACCACATCCACAATAGTGATGGGAAGGAACCGTATATAGAATGTGGAACGTACAGGCCTGTACATACCAGTTGCAGGCATGACACCTATGTTCCTTATAAAGTATAAGGTTCCTGGATTCAACAGTCCAGCAAATTGATTCCAAATAGCAGGTGACACAACTGCAACCATGTGTGTATTCTGTACTCGAAACAGTTTTTAAGCATCATTAATGGATATAAAAATACAACTGGAGTACATTATTTTCATTACAACAGATAAATATAAAACACACCTCACAGTCCAGCAAAATAAGATTGTGCCTCGAGACCTCTCCAAGACCATTAATTGATCTCCACATTCTTGTCACTCTAACTTTCAACGTCCAGGAAACTTGAGTGGGATTCAGATCGTACAAATGCTGATGGTTTTCCATATCTGGATCAAAGATGGTCAAATTTTAATAAGAGAATGTATTATGTATAGTAATTTTTTGTTAGAATTGAAGATAATGATTACAAACCTGGATGTTCTTATGCAAGTTGAGTATAGAACAACTGTCCAAGATAGTGAATATATAGTATTCTTTTAGTTGAAGAGGATCGGGTTTGAATATGGTAAAGATACTCAATCATGATATTTTTTTAGGAATATTTTGTCATCTTAATTGCAGTAAGTTAGCCTAATTTTGATAGGCTATGTCATTCCGTATCAATCACAAAATATTTGGCAACACTTATCACATTCCTCAACAAACCAACATTAAGATAAATTTGTAAGAGGTATCACAATACGGTTGTCATATATCATGTTGTGGAGGATTTAAAAATTAAGGAGCTTACTTTGAGTATATTCAGGTTAAAAACACATAAAATTATATAATGTTAAAATTAATTTGTCATATTTAAAAAATGTCCTATATGCTAGAATTTTTAAATTTATCCACTATGTTCCACTAAATCGTTTATGTCCAAAAAGGACATTGACTGCAACACAAAAGGTGTATGACATAATCCATGACAAATAAGAACTACAATACAATAAAATTATGGTTTTACCATGATTTATTAATAGAAGATAAATAAGTTACTCTGTAATTATTGAAATCAAAGTCATATATATATGTCTAGGCAGAGCTCACATTAATAAAGGATCAGTATAAAAAAACATGGATAACAATTCATGGAAACAGAGTATAACTAATAGTGACAATTGGAATAACAAATAATGTCACTTGAATGATACTATTAAAGATTATTTCTGGAATAAGCAAATTGAAATTTCTTCAAAATCCTCATAGTTGAATAATGATATCAACCTTCCTGCAATCACAAAGCGAATGATTCAGTAAATAAATTATAACTTCTAAGTTTTAGAGTGATAAACAAATAAATTGATTGTTTAGTGAGAAAGGGAACCATGGTATATGAGAAAATAGGATGTTTAACATAAGATGATAGTAATATGAGTACCTTTTTAATTTTTTTATTAACAGATTTAGCCGAGCCTGGAGTTACATGTACCTCGTCAGCTTCCGAGTACTACATATGCACATATCGTTGATAAGAAAGTTCGAGAATTTATTAATCAGGCAAAATTAATGTTCAATAAGCAAATGTAAAACAACAACATAATTCACTCACTTCAGTACTAATGTTATTGGAATAACCTTCAGACAGAATGGGAGAATCAGAAGGAGTTGGAGTCTGCATTGTAGGTTCATATATATCTTCAGCATAAAAAAGGTTGTTATCCTCAGCAACGTTTGATTTGGTTAGACTCAGTTCTACTAAAATTAGTCTTCCAACTAATGATTTAAGAACTTTGGGAAAGCTTTTGGATGGATCCTAAACACCTTTGTAATAAAGTGATTTCGGATATGTGATATAACATATATAAATACAAATATAATATAGTTGTTTACCTTATCGTAATCAGAAATTACCTTTACAGCACTTGTTCCAAGAATTCTTCTAGCAGCTTGATCATTCAGAACAATATTACAGGCAAATGTTTCATCCTCAGCAAGAACCATTAGACGGAACCTTAAGACAATAGGTAGCTAATATTATTAGGCTTCAATTTAAAGTATCTTTTGTACAAAAATTGTACAAAATTTTTAATAAATGAGTAACCTCTTCGGAGAGACGGGAATGTTCCGAGGACAGTTGGTAGATTTAAATATTGTCAATGCGATCAACCACGTGCAAACATTTGTTACAGCTATAAAACTGCCAATTTGTTTCCTCATCGACCTTGATAATGGTAAACGTGCATCAAATTCTTCTCTGGGATATGATGAAAATGTAACTATTAACAACGTAAGGGAATATTTTATAATATAGTTTTTGTCAAAATTGGATTAACGATATACCTTGAGATGTTCGTATGTCGAATTCTCATTAAGGTCCTTCAGCGACAATTTTTGAAATAAGGTAGGAACCAGTTCATTTTGTTTAGCTTGGATCAAATTTTCTCTTTTCAATATATAACCTTCTTCAAGTAACCTAAGCAATTTTAACAAAATAAATATAGAGTAAAAGGTGGATGAGTTAATTTTAATTTCATATCTATTTGTTACCTTTGCCTCATATCAGTCACAGATTCATCATCAAGATTTATATACAAATGAGTTGATGGCAGTGTACCAATTTGAACAGAACCTGAATGTTGTAATCAAGTAAATTATTTAGTCAGCAAGAATTACAATTATGTAATAGGATTGCAAATAAGAATAACTTACTCATAAAAGTAGTCACTTTTGTACTTGTTAAAATAGCAATTATAGGCTTCTTGGGATCTTTAACCATCTTGTCGTTGAACGACACAACAAAATCACCCCAAACAGTCACTTTGTGGGCATTACTTGAAAACAGGATTGGGAGTTGTGGTTAATAATATTTAGCAGAATGGAAATATAGCATTAAATCTAATACTTAATAAATATACATATGTGAACAACCTTAAATCACATATTCTAAACTTCACAATGTCTCTATCTCCGTGTTTAGTGATGGATTTTAATCGTAGCGGAGGCATGGCAAAACACTTTTACACACATAAAATCCAAATAAAAGCATATAAATCATGATAAAAATATAGGGATCGATTACTAACCTTTAATATGCGATCCAAAAGCAACGTTCGGAGATCCTTAGCAGCTGCTCCTCAAACGTGAAGCACTCCACCGGTATCCACCAAGAAAACGACGTTAAGGAGGAGGAGGAGGTGGAGAGAATTTGGTTTTCTAAAACTTTTGGGTTTTTGGGTTCTCATAAAAATAGGGTCTATAATAGTATATTTATAGGCAAAATTTTCAGCTGAAATTTTCCCATAAATATTATTATTATTATCCCATTTATTATTCTCATTAATAATTAAAACACCTTTTAATTATTAATCCTTTTTCTAAACACTTTAGAAATAATTCTCTCTCTTGATTTAATTTCCAAAAATTAAATCCTTAATTAATAATATTAAGAACTTTTCTTAATTAATTTATAATCAATTAAATATCATTTAATCAATTATTAAATTTTCCAATTAATTATTTATTTCACAAATAAATAATTATTAGCCATTATTAATTAATTCCTCCACCATTAAATCATTCTCTTTTTATGGTGTGACCCTGTAGGTTCAATATTAAGCCGGTAGTAAAAATAAATAATAATAAAACTATTTTATCATTATTTATATAAATTCTCTAATTTATTAAATATGATTAATTAATTAATCACATTTATTCTACATCGTGAGGGATACTTCTCAGCATATCGCGACTATCCGGATAATACGAATTCACTACTTAGAATACCAAGAACCTATTCAGTGAATAGTTACCGTACAATAAACTCCTTCTACCCTACAATGTCCCGATTAAATACAAGGCATGGATCTCGTGTCAAGCCTATCTAATTTAATCACTTGCTTACCATTTACTATGCTTAGTTCTATGCAAATTAGAAACTCCTTTCTAATTTCATTCACTCTGGCCAGAGATTCCTGAACTGGCATAAGTGGATCAGCCTTGAACATTCGCTTCCTTCACTGGAAGGGGTAGATCCTATATTGATCATACACTATCTTCGTGTACAAATTCCTATACCCAGTAGAGCCCTAATAATTGTCCCTGGAGACTAAGAACTAAACCAAAGCATAGTTCAGTGTACACAAGATGACTATGATGACCTCAAGTCTAAGGATACTTGTACAACTATCACTATGTGAACAACTGCTGACACGTGAGTGAACTCCATCAGTTGTTCAGCTATGCGAGTCATGTTCAGTGAACTTATTCTATAATAAGCACCTACATACTAGCTATAGTGTCACCACATAAATGTCTATGAGAACAGACATCCTTCATAATAAAGCAAGCATAGTATGTACCGATCTTTGCGGATTATTAATTACCAATTAGTAATCCTACGACCAGGAACTATTTAAGTTTAGAGTTATCATCTTTTAGGTCTCACTATTATGATCTCATCATAATCCATAAAAAGCTTTACTCAAAACTATGGTATATCTTATTTAAACACTTAAATAGATAAAGCCCGTAATAAAAACAAAACAAGTCTTTTATTAATATCAATGAAATCAAAACAGATTACATAAAAGTTATTCCTAAATCCTCATACATGATTGGACTTAGGACATATTCCTTTCAATCTCGCACTTGTACTAAAGCTAATCACTCTGGTATCTAATACCCATCTTGTCTTTATGACGATCAAAGTGACTTTCATAAAGTAGCTTTGTGAGTGGGTCTGATATGTTGTTTTGTGTGTCAACTCTAATTCAATACGATACAAGAAATGTTACCGCACTCCCACTAACCCTTTTGTAGACGCATGGTTCATCTTCGTTTTTGATAAAATCAAACTCTTTGATTGTCTCATCAAAACGAATGTTCCATCTTTCGAGAAGCTTGCTTTAAACCACATATGGTTCGCAGCAGCTTACACACTAGGTTTTCATTTCTCTTGGAAAGAAAACCATCTGGCTATTTGCCAGATCTCATAGTCGTAGTAAGCAGCAATCGCAAGCAAAATCCGAACTGATTATAACAGGGCTACAGGTAAAAGGTTTCATCAAAGTCAATCCATTGCCTTTGTTTGAATTCTTTTGCCACAAGCCTGGCCTTAAAGGTCTCCACCTGGCCATCTGCTATAATCTATCTTTTATATACCGTATACATAGATTCCATTCTGGATTCATGGCACTATGCCATTTCTCTGAGTCAACACTACTCATAGCCTCATTATAGGTCACAGGGTCGTCATCATCAATGATCGACAACTCATTGTCATTCTCAATGACAAGGCCATATTACCTCTCAGGTTGGCGAGACACTCTCCCTGACCTACGAATGGGCTGTTCCACAGAAGGTTGTTTAGTCAGAACAGGTGTTTCCACTTGATCTGTAGTAGTTTGTGCTTCTTGAACTTCATCAAGTTCAATTTTGCTCCCACTGTTTCCTTCAAGGATAAACTCCTTTTCCAAGAAGGTAGCATGTCTGAAGACAAACACCCGATGATTGGTGTAAATGTAATACCCTGAAATCTCTTTAGGATATCCCACAAAACTACATTTTACGGATCGATATTCCAGCTTATCTGGGTCAACTTTCTTGACATAAGCTGGACATCCCCAAATCTTAACGTGTTTAAGACTCGGTTTCCTTTCTTTCCATATCTCATACGGAGTTTGAGGAACAGATTTGGAAGGCACCTTATTCAGTAAATATGCTGAGGTTTCCAATGCATAACCCCATAGGAATACTGAAGATTTGCATAGCTCATCATGGACCGAACTATGTCTAACAAAGTTCGATTTCTCCTTTCAGATACCTATCTGGAGGAGTCCACTGGGAGACTATACCATTTACTTTGAGATAATCTAGAAACACTCCATTAAAGTATTCACCACCTCGATCTGATCGAAGAGTTATAATACTATGTTTGGTTGTTTCTCTCCACTTCATACTTATATTCTTTGAACTTTTCAAAGGCTTCAGACTTGTGTTTCATCAAACACATATCCGAATCTAGATCTATCATCTATGAAAGTAATGAAGTATGAAAATCCACCCATGGCTTGCGTAGACATTGGTCCACATACATCTGTGTGTACCATTCCTAGCAAATTTGCAGTCCTATCTCCATGTCTACTAAATGGAGACTGCAGTGCCACTATAAAGTGAGATTTTCATCATCCCTTTTCTTTTATTAGTTTGTTCAATCTGAAGTAAATTATGTCACATATATACAGACCATTATTTAAAGTACCACGTCCATAAAGAATATTATCTCTAAGAATAGAACATTCATTATTCTCAATAATAAATGAAAATCCAGCCAAGTCTAACATGGGAATAATATTCCTCACAATCGAGGGAACAAAATAACAATTATTTAAAACAATAGTCTTGCCCGTATGCATATGTAAATGAAATGATTCTACATCTTCAGCAGCAACTCTTGCTCCATTTCCCTTCTGTAGAATCACCTCCTCTTCCTCAAGAGTCCTACTTCTCCTTGGTCCCTGCAATAAATTGCAGATTTGAGAACCACAGGCGGTATCTAATACCCAAGTAGAAATTTGATTTAATGACATATTCACTTCTATCGTGAACATACCTGAATCAGAAGCGGTAGTCTCACTACCCTTCTTCTTCTTCAATTCTGCAAGGTAAACCTTGCAGTTCCTCTTCCAGTGCCCCACCTTGTTACAGTGAAAGCAAACAACTTTGCTCTTGGGGTCTTCAGCTTTTGGTGGAACCGGAGTTTTCTCACCTACTTTCTTCTTCTTGGAAGAGTTCCTCTTTCTTTTCTTAGGATTGGAACCTTCACCAATTAGAAGAACAGAACTCTTCTTAGGGGAAAATTCGATTCCGCAGTCTTCAACATGTTGTGTAGTTCAGGCAGGCTGACATCCAACTTATTCATGTGAAAGTTCACAACAAACTGCGAGAACGAACTCGGAAGCGATTGCAAGACCAAGTCTTGGCTCAGCTCCCCATCCATGGCAAAACCAAGTTGTCCAAGACGTTCAATCAAATTGATCATCTTAAGTACATGGTCATTCACAGATGATCCCTCAGACATCCTGCAACCGAACAACTCCTTCGATATCTCATATCGAGCTGTCCTCCCCGCCACATCATACAACTCTTGTAGATGCATTAGGATAGTGTGAGCATCCATATGCTCATGTTGCTTCTGTAGCTCAATGTTCATGGAAGCTAGCATGATGCATTGAGCAACATTTGCATCATCTATCCACTTACGATACACAACATGTTCATCATTATGTGCATCACTAGCAGGTTCAATAGGCTTAGGTGAGTCAATCACGTATTCCAGCTTCTCAATCCTGAGAACAATTCTCAAGTTTCGAAGCCAGTCAGCATAATTAGAACCAGTCAATTTGTGAGCATCCAGTATGCTCCTGAGTGATAGTGCAGAAGACATAACGTACAAAGCAAATCTGTAAATGATAAACACATAACAACACTTAGCAAATATTCGATTTCATTTTAAAACACTATATGAATCGGGTCTTTATTCATAAGTGGCTCCCACTAGTTTATCTAATTTATTCAACCCCCTACGTGAAAAATAAGCATTCATAATGCTAGTGGGAATAGGGATCCTACATTCCATTACACAACCCCGGCTGTGGCACGAAACGCCATGTAATGTTCAATAGGCAGACAACTCTTGTCAATTACATCTAATGTTATTCCCTAATCAAACTTTAGCCTCTTGAATAATTGAGTCACGGCTGTGGCACGACAAACTCAATATTCTAAGTCAAGTCTAACCCAACATTCCGTACAATTGAATCAGTCCCCAAAGGCCCACGGCTGTGGCACGTAACGACCTTTAGATTCTTATTCAATGTACACATGTCTATGTAATAGACAAGTATTTCTTATTTCGAAATCAAAGCCCTCGGCTATGGCACGAAACGACAATGATTTAAAAATAAGAACTACTTTCTATCATGTTGGAAGGCTATGACCGACACAAGCCCGTTGTATCATTGGCCAATTACTACTTGATATTATTTAATTTTAGAGGGATTATATTATGTTACAATCATAATCATATTATAAAGAAATTCTTCCTTTTAAATTAAATATTTCAAATCAATAATCAATAATCAGATGATTCCCAGATCGGGTGGAGCATTGTCAAGAGGCGTCACTTAATAACCCTTTCTTACAGATAGAAATCTGTTGTTGACAGAATCATCCTTTCTCTCATATCAAAAATTCATATTCAATTACGTGTTTCATAAACACAAGCATCTCATGATTGTATTCATAATATTATTCTTAAGGTTATAAAACAATTTCACTATACTAGGTTGTCTAACAAACGCCTTATGTTCATTTAAGTTCACCTAAATCTATCATCGCATGATAAACTAAGTATATATCACATATATCAACATGAATAAACATCAAGGTAGGCATGTTATATCATCTAGCACATTAGTCTAAGCATTATACATCTCTATGTATCACATGAAGCATTTAAAAGCAATTAAAATAGTTAAAAACAGCTTTAAAACACTTTCGGAAATATAAACAGTTCAAACTTTTATATAAACTAAAATTGATCACCTCCATTAGATCCGTCTCGGAAAAAACGAATCCAACGGTATATGCACGCCTAAAAAGGAGTTACGAAACTCCCAGAAAATCAATTTTAATGTAAACAGTCGGGCTGTAACGCATTACAGGAACGCGTTACAAGCCCTGTAACGCATTCCGGTGATGCGTTACAACCATTTTAACCAATTAAAAGGTGTAACGCATTCCGTGAATGCGCTACAGGGTGTAACGCATTCCCGGAATGCGCGACACCCTTTTTTTTTCTTTTTTTTTTCCGCCGCCTGACAGCTTTTCTCGATCGCCGTGCCTGTCCTTTTACTGTACCTTTACCGTGCATTCAACACACAACAGCAGATGTACAGCAGACAAGCAACAGATGTACATATATATACTTACAAATAATATATATATATGATTTATTTAATTACGAATTTTAATTACAAGAACTTCAAAAATTCATAATAAAAAATCTATACATCATAAAATTATGAAAAAAATACCCAGACGATCTACAACACTTGTAGAACCCAGATCAACATTCAAAAATATTCTGAGAAACGATTTCTCATCAGACAAAATTAATCCATGATATAACTTGTAAAAATCATAATTAATTCATACAAGCACATAAAATTCTGAAATTTTTACCACAGATCTATATGCATACAACCTATGCTCTGATACCATTGTTGGATTTTAATCGCAGGGGGGGGGCATGGTAAAACACTTTTACACACATAAAATCCAAATAAAAGCATATAAATCGTGGTAAAAACATAGGGATCGATTACTAACCTTTAATATGCGATCCAAAAGCAACGTTCGGAGATCCTTAGCAGCTGCTCCTCAAACGTGAAGCACTCCACTGGTATCCACCAAGAAAACGACGTTAAGGAGGAGGAGGAGGTGGAGAGAATTTGGTTTTCTAAAACTTTTGGGTTTTTGGGTTCTCATAAAAATAGGGTCTATAATAGTATATTTATAGGCAAAATTTTCAGCTGAAATTTTCCCATAAATATTATTATTATTATCCCATTTATTATTCTCATTAATAATTAAAACACCTTTTAATTATTAATCCTTTTTCTAAACACTTTAGAAATAATTCTCTCTCTTGATTTAATTTCCAAAAATTAAATCCTTAATTAATAATATTAAGAACTTTTCTTAATTAATTTATAATCAATTAAATCTCATTAATCAATTATTAAATTTGCCAATTAATTATTTATTTCACAAATAAATAATTATTAGCCATTATTAATTAATTCCTCCACCATTAAATCATTCTCTTTTTATGGTGTGACCCTGTAGGTTCAATATTAAGCCGGGTAGTAGAAATAAATAATAATAAACTATTTTATCATTATTTATATAAATTCTCTAATTTATTAATATGATTAATTAATTAATCACATTTATTCTACATCGTGAGGGATACTTCTCAGCATATCGCGACTATCCGGATAATACGAATTCACTGCTTAGAATACCAAGAACCTATTCAGTGAATAGTTACCGTACAATAAACTCCTTCTACCCTACAATGTCCCGATTAAATATAAGGCATGGATCTCGTGTCAAGCCTATCTAATTTAATCACTTGCTTACCATTTACTATGCTTAGTTCTATGCAAATTAGAAACTCCTTTCTAATTTCATTCACTCTGGCCAGAGATTCCTGAACTAGCATAAGTGGATCAGCCTTGAACATTCGCTTCCTTCACTGGAAGGGGTAGATCCTATATTGATCATACACTATCTTCGTGTACAAATTCCTATACCCAGTAGAGCCCTAATAATTATCCCTGGAGACTAAGAACTAAACCAAAACATAGTTCAGTGTACACAAGATGACTATGATGACCTCAAGTCTAAGGATACTTGTACAACTATCACTATGTGAACAACTGCTGACACGTGAGTGAACTCCATCAGTTGTTCAGCTGTGCGAGTCATGTTCAGTGAACTTATTCTATAATAAGCACCTACATACTATGTAATAACCCCAATTTTTGAGAAATTTTGAAACCCTTATGAATAGTGTTTTTGCTGAACGAGAAAACTTTTCATGCCACGCTATGTAGGGGTTCTGTTATTGATCTTATGGGATATTATTAGTACTCTATGAAGTATATAAGTGTATGTAAAGATCGTCAGAATCCAATTCCGAACACTTTGGTTTTTCCCGGAAATCCACAAGATACGGAAAGAATTGAGTATAAGGTAACAGGATAAAAAGGATTTAAATTAAAGGATTATAATAGAGGATCATAAAAAGGAATATAATGTATTGAGAAAGGTTAAGGGAACCTAAGTAATAAGATCCCGGGTATGATCCTTCAAACGATAAACGAGAACGAAAGTTAAGCAAATCGTATAACAGATCAGCGGTCATTAGGCAAACGATTAGGAAGTTAATCAAAGGGATTAGGGGGAATGATGTCATCCAACTAATAGAAAGAGGACAAGGAAGGGAGGATGACATCATGAGGATGACATAAGCATGACATGGAAGGAAGGAGGTGTGGTAGCTTGTAACCACACAAATCCAAGGGCAAGAAGGTAATTGACTAAAGCAAGCACAAAAAACCAATCAACCAAGCCAAGTAAAATCATTTTCATCAAAAATCAAAAGCAACCAAGGCTTTGTTCTTCATTGCTCACGGCTTTTCCACTATTCAAAAGGCAAGAGAAATTCAAAATCCAAGATCCAAGCTTCCTAAATTGGTAAGATAATTCCCTAATCATCTTCATGCTTAGTTAGGACTATATCATGAGTTTAAGCCATTAATTCTTTCTCTATCTTCTTCATTTAATCAAAGAAGAAGACAATGAATAGTGTTTTCAAGTTTTTAACTTGAACTTTTTCTTGTTTTTCTTGAAGATCCAAGCATTCTTAAGACTTCTCAAAGCTTCTTAAGGCTTCCTAGCTCCACCCACCACTTCAAGGAAGGTATACCATCTCCAAACCCTAGATTCCTATATTATAAGATGATTTTGATTAGTGGGTTGATATTGTAGCTTGTTGTTATAATTTAGAGTTTGGGATTTGGAATGGTAGTGAAATGGAATGGTAATTGTTGTGGTTTTGATTTAAAGGAACTTAAGTATGATTAAAGTTAAGTTTAGGCATAAGTATGAATGATTAAATTGAATTGGTTGGGGTTGTTATGATGTGATGAGGATGGATGTTGGTTGTATGTTGGATTTGAGGTTGGTTTGTGGTTGGTGTTGAATGGTTAAAATTGGGAAATCGCGTAACATAGTCGTCGTAACGTCCGATTTTCTTGGACTGTTTTGTGCATAGCATTAGGACCCGAGAACCCCCTGCTAGATTATGACCACTGCCATGTTTAGATAGCTCATGTTACGAGCTTTGTTTTGATATGTAGTTCGTTCGATTCCGATGCACGGTTTAGGAGAAACGACCGTTTCAAGTAACGGCGTTTCGCGAACGAAACTTTTTCCCTCGCCTTACTTTGAAATGTAGGTTAAAGACCAAAAAGGGTTAATTAATGTATGAAACATTTATGGTAAGTGTGTTAGGCAGTTGGTAAGACATTTGCGAAGGAATCGCTTTAAAACTCGTAAAGGTTAAATTATTAAAAATGGTGGAGCCGAGGGTACCCGAGTGACTTAAGCAAATCAGTGAGCGCAAAACAAGCGTTAGAGTCTAAGTTAGTTAAAGTATAGATTTACAAGTGATTTTGGTTTAATTCCAACTTACTTGTTGTTTATAGGTTATCAGACTCGTCCCGAGCCTTTCTCACCCCCAAGTCGCTCAGGCAAGTATTCTATCCGTTATACTGTTGTTATGATGAATATATGTATTTGCATTATCTTGCGATAGATGCATGTTGGATAATTAGCAAATGATGCGATATATTGTAGCATGTGATATGGTATATATGCATGCCTGTTTCATATTCTTGGAATATATATCTGTTGGTTCAGTTGATAATACCTATGCTAGAGGATAGCGGTAACTTGCATATACCCTTAGTATAGGGACCCAAAGGTGAAAATATTTTCTAAAACCGGGAGTCGAGGATCCCGAGTAATTTTGTATATATGGATATGGATATATATATATATATATATATATATATATGGTTATAGTTTCCAAAACTATTAATCGAATAAGGTTTATTCGATAACTTATTTTATTAATGAATATTATCTTGAATATTCATTCGAGGACTTATGACTCCTTTATATTATTTATTGAATATTACTTGGATATTCATTTGAGGATGTATGACTCCTTTATTTTATTTAATGAATATTATTTATAATATTCATTCGAGGTATTATGACTCGGCTTATTATTTAATGAATATTATTTGAATATTCATTCGAAGGCTTATGACTCAGTTTATATTATTTAATGAATATTATTGGAATATTCATTTGAGGATCTATGACTCCGATTATTTGCTGAAATATATTCTTTATTTTATAAAGAATAAGGTGTAAATAATCAAACTTATTTTCGATTATTCAAATAAAGATAATACTTTCATATAAGTATATCTTTGGTTATTTAATACTCGTTTCAAGTATAGTTTTAATACTTCTACTTCAATTATTTTTATAAAGATTATTCTTTATGGGAATATTATTTAAATATTAATATTCAGTCATTTTCTAAATATTCTGGGGACTGATTTACTTCATTAAATCAGTTTTACTCCAAACACTCTTTAAAGTGTTTTCGAGTCTTTAAAATGATTTTCAAAAGTTAGAGCGGATCCCAAAACTATTTTTATATTTAAGATCTTCCTTTTAAAAAGGGGATTAAATACTCGCTCAAACATGGGGGATCCGGCTCGGTGGTGTGTTTTATATTCGCAACAAGGTTGCTGTCTTGGTAAAAGAGTTTTTTGATTACTTACCCAATATTCGGGAAGTAAAATTCTTGGAACAAGTTAATCCATTAACAGGCATCGCCTGGGAAAATATCGTGAGTTTCCTTTCCCAACTAGATACGACTATTCTTGGTGGAGCCGTACCAACAAGTTTCCTACTTGGGGAAAGGGGGAAACGAGCTTTACGTTTCAGAGTCATGGATTCATCTGAACTAGGAGTGGCGTAAGTGGTCGAGTAGCGCCGGCCCAGCTTATTATATTGGCCCAACTGGCCTGGAAGTTCCGCTAAGGCGGTCCATTCCTTAGGAGTTCAGTGTTCGGAATTGACAAGTAATCCGACAGGTTCTCCTCTA
>NW_027418037.1:0-41430 GCF_009905375.1 Apium graveolens
CCCAATTTTGAGAAATTTTGAAACCCTTATGAATAGTGTTTTTGCTGAACGAGAAAACTTTTCATGCCACGCTATGTAGGGGTTCTGTTATTGATCTTATGGGATATTCTTAGTACTCTATGAAGTATATAAGTTATGTAAGATCGTCAGAATCCAATTCCGAACACTTTGGTTTTTCCCGGAAATCCACAAGATACGGAGAGAATTGAGTATAAGGTAACAGGATAAAAAGGATTTAAATTAAAGGATTATAATAGAGGATCATAAAAAGGAATATAATGTATTGAGAAAGGTTAAGGGAACCTAAGTAATAAGATCCCGGGTATGATCCTTCAAACGATAAACGAGAACGAAAGTTAAGCGAACCGTATAACAGATCAGCGGTCATTAGGCAAACGATTAGGAAGTTAATCAAAGGGATTAGTGGGAATGACATCCATCCAACCAATGAAAGAGGACAAGGAAGTGAGGATGACATCATGAGGATGACATAAGCATGACATGGGAAGGAAGGAGGTGTGGTGGCTTTGTAACCACACAAATCCAAGGGCAAGAAGGTAATTGACTAAAGCAAGCACAAAAACCAATCAACCAAGCCAAGTAAAATCATTTTCATCAAAAATCAAAAGCAACCAAGGCTTTGTTCTTCATTGCTCACGGCTTTTCACTATTCAAAAGGCAAGAGAAATTCAAAATCCAAGATCCAAGCTTCCTAAATTGGTAAGATAATTCCCTAATCATCTTCATGCTTAGTTAGGACTATATCATGAGTTTAAGCCATTAATTCCTTCTCAATCTTCTTCATTTAATCAAAGAAGAAGACAATGAATAGTGTTTTCAAGTTTTTAACTTGAACTTTTTCTTGTTTTCTTGAAGATCCAAGCATTCTTAAGACTTCTCAAAGCTTCTTAAGGCTTCCTAGCTCCACCCACCACTTCAAGGAAGGTATACCATCTCCAAACCCTAGATTCCTATATATTATAAGATGATTTTGATTAGTGGGTTGATATTGTAGCTTGTTGTTATGATTTAGAGTTTGGGATTTGGAATGGTAGTGAAATGGAATGGTAATTGTTGTGGTTTTGATTAAAGGAACTTAAGTATGATTAAAGTTAAGTTTAGGCATAAGTAATGATATTAAATTGAATTGGTTGGGGTTGTTATGATGTGATGAGGATGGATGTTGGTTGTATGTTGGATTTGAGGTTGGTTTGTGGTTGGTGTTGAATGGTTAAAATTGGGAAATCGCGTAAACATAGCCGTCGTAACGTCCGATTTTCTTTGGACTGTTTTTGTGCATAGCATTAGGACCCGAGAACCCCCTGCTAGATTATGACCACTGCCATGTTTAGATAGCTCATGTTACGAGCTTCGTTTTGATATGTAGTTCGTTCGATTCCGATGCACGGTTTAGGAGAAACGACCGTTTCAAGTAACGGCGTTTCGCGAACGAAACTTTTTCCCTCGCCTTACTTTGAAATGTAGGTTAAAGACCAAAAAGGGTTAATTAATGTATGAAACATTTATGGTAAGTGTGTTAGGCAGTTGGTAAGACATTCGCGAAGGAATCGCTTTAAAACTCGTAAAGGTTAAATTATTAAAAATGGTGGAGCCGAGGGTACCCGAGTGACTTAAGCAAATCAGTGAGCGCAAAACAAGCGTTAGAGTCTAAGTTAGTTAAAGTATAGATTTACAAGTGATTTTGGTTTAATTCCAACTTACTTGTTGTTTATAGGTTATCAGACTCGTCCCGAGCCTTTCTCACCCCCAAGTCGCTCAGGCAAGTATTCTATCCGTTATACTGTTGTTGTGATGAATATATGTATTTGCATTATCTTGCGATAGATGCATGTTGGATAATTAGCAAATGATGCGATATATTGTAGCATGTGATATGGTATATATGCATGCCTGTTTCATATTCTTGGAATATATATCTGTTGGTTCAGTTGATAATACCTATGCTAGAGGATAGCGGTAACTTGCATATACCCTTAGTATAGGGACCCAAAGGTGAAAATATTTTCTAAAACCGGGAGTCGAGGATCCCGAGTAATTTTGTATATATGGATATGGATATATATATATATATATATATAGGTTATAGTTTCCAAACTATTAATCGAATAAGGTTTATTCGATAACTTTATTTTATTAATGAATATTATCTTGAATATTCATTCGAGGACTTATGACTCCTTTATATTTTATTGAATATTACTTGGATATTCATTTGAGGATGTATGACTCCTTTATTTTATTTAATGAATATTATTTATAATATTCATTCGAGGTATTATGACTCGGCTTATTATTTAATGAATATTATTTCGAATATTCATTTGAGGGCTTATTACTCAGCTTATTTATTTATGAATATTATTTGAATATTCATTTGAGGATCTATGACTCCGAGTATTTGCTGAGATATCTTTATTTTATTAAAGAATAAGGTGTCAATAATCAAACTTATTTTCGATTATTCAACTAAAGATAATACTTTCATATAAGTATATCTTTGATTATTTAGTACTCGTTTCAAGTATAAGTTTTAATACTTCTACTTCAATTATTTTTATAAAGATTATTCTTTATGGGAATATTATTTAAATATTAATATTCAGTCATTTTCTAAATATTCTGGGGACTGATTTACTTCATTAAATCAGTTTTACTCCAAACACTCTTTAAAGTGTTTTCGAGTCTTTAAAATGATTTTCAAAAGTTAGAGCGGATCCCAAAACTATTTTTATATTTAAGATCTTCCTTTTAAAAAGGGGATTTAAATACTCGCTCAAAACATGGGGGATCCGGCTCGGTGGTGTGTTTTATATTCGCAACAAGGTTGCTGTCTTGGTAAAAGAGTTTTTGATTACTTACCCAATATTCGGGAAGTAAAATTCTTGGAACAAGTTAATCCATTAACAGGCATCGCCTGGGAAATATCGGTGAGTTTTCCTTTCCAACTAGATACGACTTCTTGGTGGAGCCGTATCAACAAGTTTCTACTTGGGGAAAGGGGGAAACGAGCTTTACGTTTCAGAGTCATGGATTTCATCTGAACTAGGAGTGGCGTAAGTGGTCGAGTAGCGCCGGCCCAGCCTTATTATATTGGCCCAAATGGCCTGGAAGTTCCGCTAAGGCGGTCCATTCCTTAGGAGTTCAGTGTTCGGTTGACAAGTAAATCCGACAGGTTCTCCTCTACATGTAGAAAATGGTGGGGTTGTACTACTACGACTGATCATCGTAAGTGGTCTTCCTGGCGCGGTAAACTCCCGTAATGAGTTCATCATCCATTTGGATAATTCTGCAACACTACCCGTAGCATTTCGATCGAAAGGCTACTAATAGGTGGTTGCCGAAGCATTGACAGGGTCAAACATTTTTATTGGTGTATCCATTGAATGAAGTATCTCGTAACTTCATCTCTTTTCAAAATATTTCAAAGATCAAATATTTTCAAGTTTTATTTGTGGTCTCATCTATGGGATGACCTCGTGAATTTTATTATACTTTGAACAGTGGTAGTTCAAGTAGCTTTATAAATGATATAAGTATAGTGAAGTATTTGGTAACTTCATCCCTTGTTTTAAAACTTATATCCAGTAAGTAATTACCTTACTCACGATAAAGATTCTAGTAAGTATCCATTTAGATACTTATATTATTGTTATCACTATGTATTATCTTGCGAGCTGTAAGGCTCACTCTTGCTTTATTTCTTCATCACACACAACAGTTAGGAAGGATGGCCAGACTCCAGCAGACCCAGCGCAAGCGCGTGGGAAGCGTCCCTCGTCTTCCCGATGATGTCGTAGCTGCTATAGCTGCAGAGGTAGATCTATTGTAGATCAGACCATCTACTTTTGAGAATCAATTATGTATAATTATAACTTGTGGCAGATAATGGCAATTAACTGTAAATTTATCAAGTAATCGTTTTGGGTTGTAATAACTTTTAAATTGTGGATTCAAAGACTTGTACTTATTTGAATTTCATCTCTGAGACTATAACGGGTTGTGGTGTGTGTTAGTGTGGGGTCACAGCATAAGGTTGTTTTTATTAATTAAGTGAAGTGTTATTGTGGAAAGAAAGACCGTGACGACCCGGATCCCCGACCCCGGATCTGGGGGTGTTACAGAAATGGTATCAGAGCTAAGCGTTATAAACCTCAGAGATGATGGGACGTTAAGATAATAAGTTCACAAAGATAATAAGAACTCTTGCCAAGTTCATAGTCGGGCTACCTAACGTAGTACTGACAGTTAAAACCCTTATGGGAACCCTTATAAATATCGTGATAGGAGCGTAGTTCGTTATCGTATATGGTAGCGGGACTCCGAACCCTGATGTTGAGGAGCAACATCGCGATGATATTTTATTACTAATTGGAGATCGGATTGTGGATCCGATAGAGTGTCCTAATGCAGGACCGGATGATGTTGATATTGAGGATTTAGCGGTTGAGGATGTTGTCCTAGAAGGGATAGTTGTTGAGGAGGATCCCATGGAGGATCCTGACAGGATTGGATAAAGGACCACTGATGAATTGATGACCATGGTTTGGTCGACTACCAGAGGTAGGATTGGCCGGTCACTACCGGAGGTTCGTTCAAGTTGTAAAGATAGTAGCCCCTTTAACGCGGCTTACTCGTAAGACTGAGAAGTTTGAATGGACAGAGAAATGCGAGAACAGCTTTCAAGAACTGAAGCAAAGATTGGTGATGGCCCCTATGCTGGCGTTGCCGGATGGAAAAGGAGATTTTGTGAAGTATAGTGACGCTTCGCACTAGGGCTTAGGGTGCGTGCTTATGCAGCACGGTAAGGTAATCGCGTACATGTCAAGACAATTAAGGTAATATGAAATTCGATATCCCCGCCCATGAGCTTAGGCTCGTGGCAATAGTTTTGGCCCTAAAGGTTGAGGCACTACTTGTATGGAGAGAAGTATGAGATTCACAAACCATAAGTACGTCTAATACATTTTCCCATAGAGAGAGCTCAACCTATGGCCCGAGGAAGGCGTTAGAGCCTAATCAAGAAGTATGATTGGGAGATTCTTTAATCAATTCGGGGAAAGCCAATTATGGGTGGCTTGATGCCCTTAGTAAGAAGGAAGAGACTCAAGAGGTTAATGTCTTGGGGAAAGGGTTGAGTACAGAGTGTTTGAAAAAAAAAGTGGAAATAGATATGACGGTAACCGGGAGCCGGTACCGAAAAAGCTGCTTTGAGATTGCAATACATTCCGAATTATCGGAACAAGAGCATATTGTGTCAGAGAAAGGTGATGAATGAAGGCAGAGAGCCAATAAATTAAATATTGAGATTAATAACCGAGAAAGAGAAGGGAATAATGAGTTATTCCTATAGAATTTGGGTTTCGAAACACACCCAGTATCAAGAGCGTAAGGATGAAGAACTATAGAATGAGAGCCATAGTTTTAGGAATAAGATTTAGAGCAAAACCCTGAAACGTGATAGTCAGAGGAGGGTCGCCATCAAGATAGAAGTAACCCATGACATAATGGAGATGGAAAATGAGGATTTTAAATTAAAAGATGACCCCAATTATGGGGAGTAGGATGAAACATTTCATACTAAGGAAACAGAAAGTCGAGTAAGGGAAAGGAGAACCGAGACGGTACTCCTATACGGCAATTCATGGACCTATCTAGAAAGAACTTAGACTATTATCCCCAACCACCACCCTGAGGAGACAGTGCGGTGAGAAATTCTTTCAGGACCTTTAATCGCTAAGCTCTCAGAGTTCCAAGGAACAAGCTGACCCAGTCGAGGCAAGAGCCTGGCTAAAGGAAATATAGGAATCATTTGAGATTCTAAAATGATTGACGAATCACAAAAGACTGTTTTTATCACTTACCCTCCTAAGAGAGAGACACCCGCCGGTAAACGGCCAAGGAAGGCACGGAGCAAGAGATTATAATAAACTGATTTAAGTTCAGTCAATTGTTTTCGGGAAAGTAATTCCCAAGATAAGGAGATAGTGTAAAAGCTTTAGAGCCAGAACAAAGCAGACGAGTATGATAAATTATGAATCTAAGTTGTAAAAGTTATCAGATTCGTTCTGAGGACACGAATCCAGAATGACGGGATGTTTGAAATCAAATGCTTATGTTGTGTTGGTTCATGAAATAATGATAAGAGAAAGGAAAATAAAAAGAAATTGAAGTGGAAAGGAATATAACGGCAATAGAGTTTGAGGTATGATAAGGGAGTTGGGTATGAGGAAACCCTAACGACTCGTAGCAATAGAAATAGAAAAGTATGCATTCGTCAGGATGAGGGGTGATTCAACATAAGTTAAAAATTGATGGTTGAGGGCATAAGAGATACATATAGTTTATCCCCTGTAAGTTGGGAGGATTCGAGGAAACCTTGAGATAATTCGAAGGATAAATAATGAGACGCGGATAGACTAAGGGTATAAGGAAGTAAGAAATTAGGAAAAAATTGGATGAAGGAAGTGACCTTCAAGAAGGAAATGTAAGACCGGTGGCTTGATACCCAGAAAGGGAGACGCCAGGTATGAAAGATATCCCAACATTGAGATGACTGTTGAGATAAACAACAAAAGTAAATAAGGAATTATTAAGAAGAAGTTCACGTTGAACACGACCAATATCTTCCAGAACATCCTTGTTATCGTTACCAAATTAGGCAAGACAAGCGGATAACCGTTGTTATCTTTTGGAGGCCATATGGATTGACCTCAATTTGAATAAGGATGCTATTATGAAGTTAGGTAAGACTATCGAGGTGGGAATGATGAATATGATAATCTATCAAGGAAATATGACTTGATTTATTCGTGGAAGGATGCAGGTACCTTTTAAAGGTGGAATTAAGGATAGAACATTGGTAACTTAAAATGAATCCTAGGGGACTGCATAAAGGTTGGCATGTCACCCTTAATAGGGACAGTATGAGTTTTGACAGTATGATTGGGAAAGGGTTAAGGTAACAACAACCTTTAAGAATCAGTGGAGAAATTTTGCAGAAGTATATAGACAATGGTTCTACTATTAGTAAATGGTATTGTGATATGCCCTGTATCTAGGGAATACAGGAGGAACGATTGAAGGATAACCTTAGAGGTTTTATAAGGAAAAAGGTAATATTCAAATTCTCAAGAATAGAAATGTGGATAAAGGAAATATGACGTAATTATAATGATGCCAAGTGGGGCACGTGTTAAACCACGAGAAAGTATGGATCGAACCAGTAATGGTCGAAATTGTTCAGGGCAATTAGGACTTAAGATAAAAAAAAAATGTTCTAAGTATGATTGAGAGTCAGTCTTGACAGTGATTAGCCTCTAAAGACTGAGGCAATAACTTATGGAAAAATGGTGATATTTTTTTTCCCATCTGATTTTAAGGAAAACATCTTCACTCAAGCAGTGATCGGAAATAAGGTAGAAAATTTATTTGGAGGTGGTTAAAATGACATTGACTGTAAGGAAATTTTACTATCAGGAAAGGCCAAAGAGGTGGCCGACACTTTAAGGGTAAGAGGATAATTATAGGCGCGTGTGCCAAAAGAATACAGTGATGATGGTTAAAAATGTGAAGGTTAAATTATGGTTTGGAAGATTGACATTCCTTCTGATGACTGTGCAATACCCAACCGTAATAGTAGTTGGTAAAGGTTTAATTCGTGTAATCGCCATGAACGGGCTATCTATCTTAGAAGGTCCTATCTTGAGATAAGCCAGGACCATGTTTCAAAAAGGACTAGATGAACCTTTGAGTTAAGTCTTCTATTTAAGGCATATGATTAAGAATGGTATTAACCTGCTATCGTTGCTTTGATTGAAACTCTTCTGCAATTTTATCTGCTTCATGTCATGAAAGTACGTCAGAGTTTGGAGTGTTCTTCATGAATTGTGATTGGTGGTTATGTTAACTCCTTAGGAGAATTAGATACGAGATGTATGGACTCCGTATGGTTAGCTATTAAGATTTCATGGAAAGTGAATGATGACAGTGGGTCAGTGGTGGGACCATAGTAAGGCAGCAATGATTCTGCGAGTAGTGAGCTGATTATAACCGTGAGAGTTGTATTGGAATGGATGTTGAGATTGAATACCACTAATCGGGTAGTGGTAGTGTATAAGTTATCATTGATAGACTAATTAAGTAGAGTATCTACCTATTGAATATTATTCTTTCTTATCAATAGAGAGCCGTATTATTATACGAGGAAGGTTGCGATGCGAGCATAGAATCCTAGTAACGGTGATATATAGAATGAGATCCCAGATTCGATTTTCGATGTCGAGGGAGTTTCAAAGGTGATTGTGTATAAGCTCGAGGAAGAGCATGGGTCCATAGAATGATGGACGGGATAGAGAAAATATTTAGGCACGTGAAATGCGATGCTATAATACTTGATGTTGATATAAATACATATATGTTTTGTTCTCCTATGACAAACCTCTATAGTTCAGAGGTAGGTTCCAAGCCAGATATTTTGTGGCTGTATATTTTTTTTCATATATACAATTCTCTTCAATTCGTTCTTTTCTCTTCTTTTCATTTCATGTAAGCTGAGAAGAACAACCCTTCCAGAAGGGGAGGTATTGCCGAATGACTATCTATCTTTGTGATAGAAGCCTAGTAGGATACCATCTATTGTTTAGTTGCTTGTCAAGTACTAAAGGCTGGCCACCTTCTGTACTAACTATGCGATATAACAAGTGTTCATGATCATAGTGATCTCTCAACAAATTCCTTTACTTCTATTTGATTGATCAAATTTTGGAAAATAGAAACAACTGAAAAAGGAGTAATAAAGTGGTGGTAGTATGCGGAATGGAAACACATTCGTGATACTAAGGTTGACGTGGTTATTAAAAGGTTATAGAACGCTAACGAGCAAAAGTATAACCAGTATAATATTAGGAACCGAAGGTGATAGCGATAACGAACTGGAAAAGAATGGGTATTAAGAAGCAAAAGCTATAATGCTAGAAGCTATAATGAGAGTTTGTGCAATAGACTTGAAAGAAATTGGAATGATCACATAACGCGGATTGAGTTATCTTACGACAATAGATCATATGTCATTATCGAGATGTCGCCTTATGAGATCCTTGAGGGAAGACAATGTCGATCTCCCTTATGTTAGGATGAAGTTGTAGAGCGCAAGATGCTCGGACCCGCAGTAGTCCAAAGGACCAAGGATATGATAGATCTAATCAGAGGACGGCTGGTAGTAGCCCAAGATGGACATGATAAGTATGTTGATTTGACACGAAAGGATAAAGAGTATGAAATAGGGGACCTAGTAATGATATAGGTATCCCTTGGAAAGGATTGATGAGGTTCGGAAAGAAAGGAAAGCTAAGTCTACAATTCGTTGGACCCTTGGATATATTAAGACGTTTGGGAAGTTAGCATATGAGCTAGCCCTAACCCCGAACATGTAGCAGGTCGTAACGTGTTTCACGTATCAATGTTAAGGAAGTGTAATTCAGATGCCAGATAAATAGAGGCATATGAGCGCATAGATATGCAACCCGACATAACCTATATGGAGCAACCAGGAAGGGTTATAGAGTAAAAAGGAACAAGTGCTTAGGAGAAGGATTATCAAACTAGGCAGAGTTTGGTGGTAGAACCACAATGTGGGAAAATTGACTCGAGAGTTAGAAAGTGTAATGCTAAGAAAGTATCCCCATTGTTTTCTATCTGATTCCGGGACGGAATCCTTTTAAGGAGGGGAGACTGTAATAACCCCAATTTTTGAGAAATTTTGAAACCCTTATGAATAGTGTTTTTGCTGAACGAGAAAACTTTCATGCCACGCTATGTAGGGGTTCTGTTATTGATCTTATGGGATATTATTAGTACTCTATGAAGTATATAAGTGTATGTAAAGATCGTCAGAATCCAATTCCGAACACTTTGGTTTTTCCCGGAAATCCACAAGATACGGAGAGAATTGAGTATAAGGTAACAGGATAAAAAGGATTTAAATTAAAGGATATAATAGAGGATCATAAAAAGGAATATAATGTATTGAGAAAGGTTAAGGGAACCTAAGTAATAAGATCCCGGGTATGATCCTTCAAACTGATAAACGAGAACGAAAGTTAAGCGAAATCGTATAACAGATCAGCGGTCATTAGGCAAACGATTAGGAAGTTAATCAAAGGGATTAGTGGGAATGATGTCATCCAACCAATAGAAAGAGGACAAGGAAGTGAGGATGACATCATGAGGATGACATAAGCATGACATGGGAAGGAAGGAGGTGTGGTGGCTTGTAACCACACAAATCCAAGGGCAAGAAGGTAATTGACTAAAGCAAGCACAAAAACCAATCAACCAAGCCAAGTAAAATCATTTTCATCAAAAATCAAAGCAACCAAGGCTTTGTTCTTCATTGCTCACGGCTTTTCACTATTCAAAAGGCAAGAGAAATTCAAAATCCAAGATCCAAGCTTCCTAAATTGGTAAGATAATTCCCTAATCATCTTCATGCTTAGTTAGGACTATATCATGAGTTTTAAGCCATTAATTCCTTCTCATCTTCTTCATTTAATCAAAGAAGAAGATAATGAATAGTGTTTTCAAGTTTTTAACTTGAACTTTTTCTTGTTTTTCTTGAAGATCCAAGCATTCTTAAGACTTCTCAAAGCTTCTTAAGGCTTCCTAGCTCCACCCCACCACTTCAAGGAAGGTATACCATCTCCAAACCCTAGATTCCTATATATTATAAGATGATTTTGATTAGTGGGTTGATATTGTAGCTTGTTGTTATGATTTAGAGTTTGGGATTTGGAATGGTAGTGAAATGGAATGGTAATTGTTGTGGTTTTGATTTAAAGGAACTTAAGTATGATTAAAGTTAAGTTTAGGCATAAGTATGAATGATTAAATTGAATTGGTTGGGGTTGTTATGATGTGATGAGGATGGATGTTGGTTGTATGTTGGATTTGAGGTTGGTTTGTGGTTGGTGTTGAATGGTTAAAATTGGGAAATCGCGTAAACATAGCCGTCGTAACGTCCGATTTTCTTTGGACTGTTTTTGTGCATAGCATTAGGACCCGAGAACCCCCTGCTAGATTATGACCACTGCCATGTTTAGATAGCTCATGTTACGAGCTTCGTTTTGATATGTAGTTCGTTCGATTCCGATGCACGGTTTAGGAGAAACGACCGTTTCAAGTAACGGCGTTTCGCGAACGAAACTTTTTCCCTCGCCTTACTTTGAAATGTAGGTTAAAGACCAAAAAGGGTTAATTAATGTATGAAACATTTATGGTAAGTGTGTTAGGCAGTTGGTAAGACATTCGCGAAGGAATCGCTTTAAAACTCGTAAAGGTTAAATTATTAAAAATGGTGGAGCCGAGGGTACCCGAGTGACTTAAGCAAATCATGTGAGCGCAAAACAAGCGTTAGAGTCTAAGTTAGTTAAAGTATAGATTTACAAGTGATTTTGGTTTAATTCCAACTTACTTGTTGTTATAGGTTATCAGACTCGTCCCGAGCCTTTCTCACCCCCAAGTCGCTCAGGCAAGTATTCTATCCGTTATACTGTTGTTGTGATGAATATATGTATTTGCATTATCTTGCGATAGATGCATGTTGGATAATTAGCAAATGATGCGATATATTGTAGCATGTGATATGGTATATATGCATGCCTGTTTCATATTCTTGGAATATATATCTGTTGGTTCAGTTGATAATACCTATGCTAGAGGATAGCGGTACTTGCATATACCCTTAGTATAGGGACCCAAAGGTGAAAATATTTTCTAAAACCGGGAGTCGAGGATCCCGAGTAATTTTGTATATATGGATATGGATATATATATATATATATATGGTTATAGTTTCCAAACTATTAATCGAATAAGGTTATTCGATAACTTTATTTTATTAATGAATATTATCTTGAATATTCATTCGAGGACTTATGACTCCTTTATATTATTTATTGAATATTACTTGGATATTCATTTGAGGATGTATGACTCCTTATTTTATTTAATGAATATTATTTATAATATTCATTCGAGGTATTATGACTCGGCTTATTATTTAATGAATATTATTTGAATATTCATTCGAAGGCTTATGACTCAGTTTATATTATTTAATGAATATTATTGGAATATTCATTTGAGGATCTATGACTCCGATTATTTGCTGAAATATATTCTTTATTTTATTAAAGAATAAGGTGTAAATAATCAAACTTATTTTCGATTATTCAAATAAAGATAATACTTTCATATAAGTATATCTTTGGTTATTTAATACTCGTTTCAAGTATAAGTTTTAATACTTCTACTTCAATTATTTTTATAAAGATTATTCTTTATGGGAATATTATTTAAATATTAATATTCAGTCATTTTCTAAATATTCTGGGGACTGATTTACTTCATTAAATCAGTTTTACTCCAAACACTCTTTAAAGTGTTTTCGAGTCTTTTAAAATGATTTTCAAAAGTTAGAGCGGATCCCAAAACTATTTTTATATTTAAGATCTTCCTTTTAAAAAGGGGATTTAAATACTCGCTCAAAACATGGGGGATCCGGCTCGGTGGTGTGTTTTATATTCGCAACAAGGTTGCTGTCTTGGTAAAAGAGTTTTTGATTACTTACCCAATATTCGGGAAGTAAAATTCTTGGAACAAGTTAATCCATTAACAGGCATCGCCTGGGAAATATCGGTGAGTTTTCCTTTCCAACTAGATACGACTTCTTGGTGGAGCCGTACCAACAAGTTTCTACTTGGGGAAAGGGGGGAAACGAGCTTTACGTTTCAGAGTCATGGATTTCATCTGAACTAGGAGTGGCGTAAGTGGTCGAGTAGCGCCGGCCCAGCCTTATTATATTGGCCCAAATGGCCTGGAAGTTCCGCTAAGGCGGTCCCATTCCTTAGGAGTTCAGTGTTCGGTTGACAAGTAAATCCGACAGGTTCTCCTCTACATGTAGAAAATGGTGGGGTTGTACTACTACGACTGATCATCGTAAGTGGTCTTCCTGGCGCGGTAACTCCCGTAATGAGTTCATCATCCATTTGGATAATTCTGCAACACTACCCGTAGCATTTCGATCGAAAGGCTACTAATAGGTGGTTGCCGAAGCATTGACAGGGTCAAACATTTTTATTGGTGTATCCATTGAATGAAGTATCTCGTAACTTCATCTCTTTTCAAAATATTTCAAAGATCAAATATTTTCAAGTTTTATTTGTGGTCTCATCTATGGGATGACCTCGTGAATTTTATTATACTTTGAACAGTGGTAGTTCAAGTAGCTTTATAAATGATATAAGTATAGTGAAGTATTTGGTAACTTCATCCCTTGTTTTAAAACTTATATCCAGTAAGTAATTACCTTACTCACGATAAAGATTCTAGTAAGTATCCATTTAGATACTTATATTATTGTTATCACTATGTATTATCTTGCGAGCTGTAAGGCTCACTCTTGCTTTATTTCTTCATCACACAACAACAGTTAGAAGGATGGCCAGACTCCAGCAGACCCAGCGCAAGCGCGTGGGAAGCGTCCCTCGTCTTCCCGATGATGTCGTAGCTGCTATAGCTGCAGAGGTAGATCTATTGTAGATCAGACCATCTACTTTTGAGAATCAAATTATGTATAATTATAACTTGTGGCAGATAATGGCAATTAACTGTAAATTATCAAGTAATCATTTTGGGTTGTAATAATTTTAAATTGTGGATTCAAAGACTTGTACTTATTTCAATTTCATCTCTGAGACTATAACGGGTTGTGGTGTGTGTTAGTGTGGGGTCACAGCATGAGGTCATTTATTATTAATTAAATGAAGTGATATTGTGGAAAGAAAGACCGTGACAACCCGGATCCCCGACCCCGGATCTGGGGGTGTTACATACTAGCTATAGTGTCACCACACAAATGTCTATGAGAACAGACATCCTTCATAATGAAGCAAGCATAGTATCAACCGATCTTTGCGGATTATTAATTACCAGTTAGTAATCCTACGACCAGGAACTATTTAAGTTTAGAGTTATCATCTTTTAGGTCTCACTATTATGATCTCATCATAATCCATAAAAAGCTTTACTCTAAACTATGGTATATCGTATTTAAACACTTAAATAGATAAAGCCCGTAATAAAAACAAAACAAGTCTTTTATTAATATCAATGAAATGAAAACAGATTACATAAAAGTTATTCCTAAATCCTCATACATGATTGGACTTAGGACATATTCCTTTCATTTAGTTGGGAGCTTGGTCAAACCTTCATACTCTTCGACAACTCCAATTATATTTGTCTTACACAGAACGTATTTTACACAATATTATTGTATAAGTACTTAGCCTATTAAATTGGTATTAAATATGAGTACAGTAAGATAATAGTGAATGCGTTAACGAACCTATTGCAAATTCAGGCTGCTGTTGAGGAAGACATTTATTTGCTTCCGTAAATAAATCTCTGAGGTCCAAAAAATCAAATTTTTGTAAAGGGATCATGCCATCATCAGGAGCAGTCCTGACAGTAGTGGAGCCTGTAAATCTGATACATAGATTTGCCTGGACCGGCTTCAAATTCCCGACAGGATCTTTAACTGCAAATTGGTCAAAAATGTAGACACCGCCTTCCATAATCTTTGTGGTAAATCCATTCCAAATGTTGTGATACGCAAAGGCATGAACATGGTTATCCTACAATTTTAAATTACATAGACTACATAAATACAATTAAGGATAAACCAAGATTGACATAAATACATCTAACTATACATCATCATCCAGAAGAATGAGATTGTAGCCTTTCAGTGAGTTTGTCTCCAAAATCATATTAGCCCACATCCTGGTAACCCTGACCTTAATTTTCCAGTTAGTGCTAGCCTTGTCGAGATTGGATAGACGATCAAATGACTCCATTAAAAGTAACACTATAAGAGGAGCAATATAAAAAGATTATTCAAGCAATGTAGATTAACACAGTAGTAGGAAAATCATTCAGTCCATATTTTGAGAATAGTAAAAATAGGTTAACGAAATGAAACTCTTACAAAATGGTTGCACTCTTGAGAGAAAAAGATAACTGATGTTTTAGCAAATGAATCTCATTCTGTAAAAACTTTGTAACTATATTTCACCAGCGAGGCATTAGGGATATGCCTTTAATTTAGCTGGAATTTGATAGTGCAAATCTATTAGTTTAAATGAGAATAAGAGTAATATCCTGGTTTAATTTTCTGATAATTGATTACATAGTGTTTGATGTGATGATGACAACTAACCCACCTTATCATTTTGGTTACTTCCAAAAATAGAGGAATACTTCCTACCAAGCATATCATTCAGATTTGTGCTATTATTTTAACCATTAAAGATATATTATTGATCGATATGTTAAACTTTTTAAAAATATATGGTTAATTTGGAGAGAATGTTTTAATTATGTACATTGATGCAGGTTTTACACATAAATGTTTGTAATATTTGCATTGCTACACGTACGACATTGATATATGACATCAAAAATCAGGAATGAAACAGGAGAAAGAGAAGTATACAACACAATTGTATTAATATGTCAGGTCAATTGTCTACGCTTGGAAGATTGTAAAACACTTCCTCAAAAACTACATTATTTGTAATATTTGTGCTCCTACCATCATTACTATCGATGAGAATATGGAGGCCTTCAGGACGTGTAACTCTAGAAATCGCAACATAATATGTCCATGTGAGAAAGCTGCTCTAGGAAGGTAAATCCCAACTGTATCAAGTGATTATCCCTGACTTTTGTTAATTGTTATGGCATAACATATCTGAATTGGAAACTGAACACGTTTAAATTCAAAGGGCCAGTTTGTGTCACTTGGAATCATCTCGATTCTTGGAATAAGATGTTTGGTTCCAACATGAGACCCACACAGTATCTCACATTCAATACTGTTCTTTCTACATGATTTGACAATTATTCTTGTACCATTGCATAATCCTATAATCTAGTTTAAGTTTCTCATAAGCATGACGACCATTCATACCTTCAATTTTAACTCATGCTTATGAATGTAAGGCATATTTATAAAGTTTAGATACTCAACTGGAAATGCAGACCTGAAATCGTTATCATCATCACCAGCATCGTCGATTGAATCCTGACTGGGATACGTAAACAAAGTACCTGGAATTTTTTCAAGGAGCTGTATATTAATTTCATCTACCACGATATTAGTAGGTGTTAGTATAGCCCTTAATCTGAGGTATTCATGCGAAGAGATATTCTGTAGAAAATCTGGGTATGTCACCTAAAAAAGCTTCTGGATAGGATCTCCAGACGTATGAATGATATATTGATCAGGAATCTTGATTAACATTTCACCACTATCTGAATCTGGAGAAATATTGGTTTCCTTACCATCACCGACCGCAAGCTGCCACTTCCTGAATTCAGCGATGATTTTATTTTCCGATTCTGTATTTTTTGTATTTAGCCGCATGTTTTGCTTCAATAAAAATACTTCACAAGAATCCCAAAGCTTGGATTTATTGTGGGTAGCGCAAACTACTTCAGCTCTTGACGCTTTTGGAATAACTGGAAGTATTTGCCAAAAATATCCACCAAAAACAATGGTTATACCACCAAATGGGTTTTTAGCTCTTCTTTTATCAACAACAAATATAATTTCTCTCAAGGATCGATCAACGCATTCAAATGCATGATGATGTTACATAGGTGCCTCGTCCCAGATTCTTAAATCAGTTTGTTGAATAAGCTCGGAAATATCGGTCCCATGTCTTAACCCGACAGAACAATGTTTATTAAGTTTGAGAGGAATGTGAAAGCAGGAGTGTGCGGTTCTTCCACCGGGAAGCAACACGGCAGCTATACCACATGAGGCCACAGGAAGCACAATCTTATGCTCCGACCGTAATCGACAACATAGTGTCTGCCACAAGAAAGTCTTTCCACAACCTCCACTCCCGTAAACGAAGAAAACACCACCTTTTTTCTGGTTGATATTGTCAAGAATTGAATCATAGACTCTCTTCTGTTCATCATTCAGAAGACTATGATATTTTTCGTGGATTTATTCATTTCTTCTATGTCATAGGATGTTTCCTCAAGAATTAGCCTATTGTCAGAGTTGGAAAAATATGCTTCTCCTGGAAATGGCATATCTGGGAAGTTTGTGAGGCTTTTACCAATATCGTTCAACAATTTCTCAATCTATGGAATAAATGTACATAAAATTTATCCTGTTAGTTACATACGGGAAAATAATATGGCTGAAAGAATTATTAAAACTCATACCTGCAAGAGCGTAATTCTGGATATCATAATCTGATAGACAAAGATTTGGATTGTTAGTGAGGTGTCGTCTCACAAGAACAATATCATCCGACATGCATCCCCAATGAGTATCCCAAAGACTACGCGGATGAGAAATTGGACTGTAAACTACAATGTTGAAAAACATTACACGGAGTTGTGGAGGCATGGCTGTATGCGAATTTTTAGCTATAGCTTCATGCCATTGCTGGTCATTCTGGAGGAGACCTAGTGCGGCACAAGCTTCGTGAAAAGATTTATGAATATGGTCGTGGACTTTCTTCAAATCATCAAAAGAAACAACACCTTTAATCCTAAGCAAGAGCATGAAGAGATATAATAATTCACCGCTGGATGAATGTACTTCAGAAAGCCTACCAATGACATCACCTCTTTTTCTCGGTTTCCAGGAACCCGGTTGTGGATGCCAGGTAAACTTGCTTGGGAATTCTGAATAGGTGAAATTTTTGGCCTCTGGATATATTCTGTTTGCTTCAAACCATGCTTCTAATTTGCTTTTTTTTGATCCTGCATTGTCGCACACCTCCTATAGATTTTGTGAGTTCATGAACGACACATGCTTGTCATTTGGTAGATGTATTGGCAAACGTTCAACTGAAGGCCAACGAGAATGAATGTCAAAACCAAATATCCTCCAGGATGCTTTAGATGCACAAACATATCTACCATCTAAGTAATGTTTAACTTCATCAACCAGATGTTTCTCCAAATTTATTGGTGTTGTGGCGATAGTCTTGGTGGTTATTTTTTTCCTCAGATACATGGTTGCAGTATCGTGTCCTTTCAGGCAATACTTGAATACATATTTCAGTGATCTTGAGCTGTTACAAATCTCTAGGTTTGTTTGACATTGAAATCTTATTAGAAGATCTCGATTGTAAGGGACAACATAACGATTATCCAGCTAAATTCCCTTTTTGTTTACAGTAATTAATATTTTCCTTCTTTTGTAAATAGGAAAGCCACAGTCATCGAAGAATGTGTGAGAATTATACCTGTTAAAAATGATAGAACAATTTTATTATTCAATGTCATCAAGTATATGAACTGTTATAATAAATTCGTTGAGTATGGTGTAAATGACAAAGATTTACATTTTAGGAAATTGTTTACTACAACTATGTGTAAATAACGACGATTTACCTTTTAGGAAAATGTTTAGTACAATTGCCTTTAGCCATACATGGAGAATTACCATAATCAGTTCCACATGGTCCATGAATCATATAATCCTTTACAGCTTCGTATCCAACAGGATCAATACTTGGATCAGGATTTTCTGCAGACACCATTTTATCTATTTGGTCCATGGTTTTTGGACGATCGTTTGGATGCAACCAAATAAGCATGTGAGCATGTGACAGTCCACGCTTTTGAAACTCTATGATGTGCATCACTGTAAAATGCCAAGGTATTAAATTAGAAAAATAGTATGATTTCCATACATGTCATTTTATTATCAAAGTGTAAAATTAAATCATCGAAAAAGATTTCATATTATAATACCTCCTATACAACATCCAAAACAATTTTTATTTTTGATTTGATCAACCATTTGGTCAACTTTCATTTTAGAAACCCTTGCAACCACATCTAGAGCGTCAACAACATCAACACCGGGTAAAAACTTTAACATCCACTGTATTTCAGGCCATTTTGTATTTATGGTCATCGTAAGGAATAGTGATGGGTGGCCAATCGTTCGACAGATGGCCAAAGCGTCCTTAAAATACTGATTCATGTACCTTTTACTGCCAGTAAATGAGGCAGGTAAAATTGTTGCTTTACCGACATTTTTAGGATTGCTATCACCTTTTTGTAGTGCATCCCGTATATTGTGGTACAAATGTGAACGAATCATTGTCTGGTTATCTCTAATCTAGTAAAGTCTGTACTGTTCCATTGCAGTAAATGCATCCACCATATATTGCTGCCATAAACGACCTCCGAGATGTGGAGTCAAACCTGTAAACTCGTGATTAAATGCTTGATTCTTTGTAAATTTGAGAGAATATTAAAGAATATGTACTAAAACAAAATACAGATAAAGAATATACCATCTGAAGGTCAAATCATAAGTTTATAATTGTAATACTCTTTCATCGTGATGAATTCACTATCTCCCTTTTCTATTGGATCTTCATTTTCTACAAACTAAGTGTGTTTGGGCTGTTTTTTATAAGGTCTATTTGCAGGGATTTGACAGTAAAATCCAATATCTTCATGAGGAACAAGAAGAGGATATTGTAGTTGCATAAATCGTGGATAGATTGCATATATCCTCTCCAATCCATTGGTTCTTGAATGAATTATTGTATCCCTGCATCTTTTTGTATAGTCGTCTGTGACAATCAATCCGGCAACTTCATGTGATAGGCCAATATGGTTAGGTCGACCAGATGCTGAAGAAGAAGCTATTAGAACCAATCTCAATTCATCAACTGCATTATGTTCTATCCGTTCATGTGCCATATGAAAACTTTTGACCAGACGATTATGTTCATCCAACATTTCTAACAAAGACTGTACGATACCCTCATCAACGGAATCACTTCCACCTTTAACGGTGTTTATTCTGTTGTTCACTTCATCTTCAGTGTCATATATGTAGAGTTGACAAAATTTGGAGATTGCACCGTCAGGTGGTACAAAGCTTCTTATACTGTGGTAATTTACACCTTTGACCTTGAAACAATAAGGAGCACCGCCACGATTGATCCTATGATCAATTTTTCCTCCGGTGGAAGACATCTCAAATATACAGTTGTATTGTTGGAAATATGTTGTGGACTTGATGATTTTATTAACAAAACACCTTAGTAGATTCAACTTAGTGAAAAATGTAGCACTCGACGGATGATCAAATTTAGTCCCGACGGATGACTCAATATAGTCCCGACGGATGATGATTTGACATCCATCGAGTGAGTAGCTTATGTAACAATAAGTCATGTAGCATATTTCTGCAAACAAATTTGTATAGATTTTGTAGTAGCTTATAAGTCATGTTGACTTTAATTGGATATGCAAAATAGGTTGATTAATTGTAAATAGATGATGTCTTGTAATTCTGTATAAATGATATGAAGTCAAGTACCAAATAGCTACCCGACAGATGATCAACAAAGCTACCTGACGGATGATCAACAAGGCAACCCGACGGATGATCATGTACCCGACGGATGATCAATTTAAACATCTGTTGACAGTGACAACACAGTCACATGCGTCGAGTGTATGCAAAAGGAATGTGGCAGCCTATTCAACTGGGTTTTTGAGAACAAAGAAGCATTACCATTTCCATGCAATTATGAAGATATTCAAAGATGCTGGAATAGAGTAGTGAAGCACCATAGTATTAGACTTGATAGGTTTTATTTTATTATCTTGTCTTATTACTGTATAATCTTGGTGATATATAAACCAAGAGTAGCAAGTAGAACAATAAGAAGACTAAGCAAATTCATTCTCAAAGAAACAATTGTAAGCAGTACCCTAAGCATTTCTCTGTAAGTTTAGTTGTTCATATTTGTAAGCAGCTGTGAGCTATTCAAGCTACACAGGGTTCTCTTCATATATATATATATATATATATATATATATATATATATATCTGGTGGATACATTAAATCCACCAGAAAGTTATAAAGACTTGTGTTTTTATTACTTTGTGTTTTGATTCAATTTAACTTGTCATTCCGGACTTTGCAAATCAAAACACTTACATATATATTTTGAGTTAGAACATTTTATAATTCAGAAAAAGTTTTAAGAATTCCATTCAACCCCCCTTCTGTAATTCTTGTTGCACTTTTAGGGACTAACAATTGGTATCAGAGCAAGCTCTTGAAGAACAAAGAGTTAAAAGATCACAACAAACAACAAGATGAAGAAGAAGGATGTTGGAGTCAAGATTCCTTTTCTAGACAAAGATAATTACCATCATTGGAAGGTAAAGATGCATCTTCATTTACTTTCTCAAGATGAGGCCTATGTGGATTGCATAGAGAGAGGCCCTCATGTACCAATGAGAGCTGCAACTGGAAATGAGTCATCAGTTCTCAAGCCAAGGCATGAATGGTCAGATCCTGATATTGAACAAGTCAGGAAAGACAAGAAGGCCATAAATATTCTATTCAATGGAGTTGATGGTGATATGTTTGACAACATCGTCAATTGCAAAACTGCCACGAAAGTTTGGGATATAATTCAGATTATCTGTGATGGCACTGAACAAGTTAGGGAAAACAAGATGCATTTACTAATTCAGCAATATGAGCATTTCCACTTTGAAGAAGGTGAAACTCTCAATGATATCTTTAGTAGATTTCAAAAGCTACTAAATGCTCTAAAGCTGCATGGAAGAGTCTACCAAACCAAAGATTCTAACCTCAAATTTCTGAGATCCCTACCAAAAGAATGGAAACCAATGACAGTCTCCTTGAGAAATTCACAAGAATGCAAGGAGTTTACACTAGAGAGACTGTATGGCATTCTAAAGACTTATTAGCAATCTAAAGCTGAGTGTAATGATGTTGTCAATGACATGTCTATAGAATTATATCATTTGCGTGTTACACTTAGGTCTCTCACTAAGGAAAATTCTAAAATTAAAGAAAATAATTTGTTTTTAAGTAAGAGGAATAATGTGTTAGAGTCTTAGTTTATTGAATTTGAAAAATTGAGAATTGAGTGTAAGATTGCTAAGGATGAATTAACTGAGTCCTTGAAGAAAGAAGAGATTTTGAAGAAGTAGCTTGAAAGAGAACAAGAGGTGATTAAGGCATGGAAAACATCTAGAGATGTTCATGCTCAAATCACCAAAATTTAAGGTATTGAGTCCTTTTATGATGCAGCCTGGAAAAAGAATAAGGAGAAGATGGAATCCAATTTAGTTGAAGGATTGCTAACAGATGTAGACTCGACGGATGATGAGAGTCATCCGTCGGATAACCAAAAGGATTATCCGTCGAGTGACATAAATCCTCATCCGTTGGCTGTGAGCAAACCTGTGAGTAAAGCCAAAGTTGCCAAGTTAAATGAAAAATATGCATCAGTTTCCAAAAACTTCATTTCAGGAGAATCTAGTCAAGTGAAGAAGGAGAAGAAAGTGAATGTTGGTCATCTGTCTATCAAGAAATTGAATGACAGACTAGAAAAGATTGAGGTTAAAACAGAGGCTAAAAGGAAAAACAATAAAAATGGGAAAGTAGGGATTAACAAACATAACAACTATACACCTTATAAATATGCTCCTAGAAAAATCAGTGTTGAGTGTGGTAGTACTAATCATTTGTCTGTTAATTGCAAACTTGCCATTCCTACTCCTATGTCTGTACCCTCCCCTTTTCCCAACATGAATGTCATGCCTTCTATGCCTATGAATGCTATGTCTACACAGAATATGAATGTACAATTTGCTAATATGCCATTTGCACCTAATCCTTATTATGCTGTATTTAGTATGCCTCAAATGCCATTTAGCATGCCCTACTAGAATAATATGTTTGCTAATAGCATGCCATTTCATGTTAATCAAAATGTGCATGATAATTCTGTTTTAATGAATGGTTTCAAAGGTCCAACTTAGATGACTAAGGATGAATCTGATATCCCCAAGTCAAATGAGATCAAACCTAAGAAACAGAAGAAGAAATCTAACAAGGCAGGACCCAAGGAAACTTGGGTACCAAAATCAACTTGATTTGATTTTAATGTGTGCAGGGAAACAAAAAGAAACTGTGGTACTTGGATAGTGGTTGTTCAAGACACATGACTAGTGATTCTACCCTGCTCACAGAGTTCAAGGAGAGAGCTGGCCCAAGTATTACTTTTGGAGATGAAAGCAAGGGTTATACTATGGGATATGCTTTGATTTTAAAAGACAATGTCATCATTGAGGAGGTTGCCTTAGTGGATGGTCTCAAGCATAATTTTTTGAGTATCAGCCAACTTTGTGATAAAGGCAATTCAGTAACCTTCAACTCAGAAGCCTGTGTTGTGACTAACAAGAGGAGCAACAAAGTGGTTCTCACTGGAGTGAGAAAAGGAAATATGTACCTAGCTGACTTCAACTCATCAAATGTAGAATCTGTTACTTGCCTTCTCAGTAAAGCAAGTCAAGATGAAAGTTGGCTATGGCACAAGAAGCTATCCCATCTAAACTTCAAGACCATGAATGAGCTTGTAAAGAAAGAACTGGTTAGAGGAATTCCTCAAGTGGAGTTTACTAAGGATGGATTGTGTGATGCTTGCTAAAAGGGAAAGCAGATCAAAGCATCATTCAGAAAGAAGCTTGATTCAACAATTGAAGAACCTTTACAACTACTACATATGGATTTGTTTGGACCAGTCAACGTGTTGTCCATCTCAAGGAAAAGATTTTTCCTAGTAATTGTAGATGATTTCTCAAAGTTCTCTTGGACATATTTCCTTAAGTCTAAAGATGAGGCTAGTGAAATCATCATCAATCACATAAGGCAAGTCAACAATTATCCTGATTTTAAAGTTAGAAGAATCAGGAGTGACAATGGAACTGAGTTCAAGAATTCTGTTATGAGAGTATTCAGTGAAGAGAATGGGATTATGCATGAGATTTCAGCAGCAAGAACTCCACAACAAAATGGAGTAGTAGAAAGAAAGAACATATCACTTATTGAAGCTGCAAGGACAATGCTTGAAGAATCAAAGTTACCAACATATTTCTGGGCTGAAGCTGTAAATACTGCATGTTATACTCAGAATATTTCTTTGGTTAATCAAGCAAAATGCATGACTCCTTACCAATTGTTCAAGAACAAGAAGCCAACTCTAAAATTTCTTCATGTCTTTAGCTGCAAATGTTATATCTTGAGAAATCAAACTGACCCGAATGGGAAGTTTGATGCTAAAGCAGATGAAGAAATTTTTGTTGGATATGTTGTTGGTAAAGCATACAGAGTCTACAATCTGAGAACAACATTGTTATGGAATCAATACATGTTGTGTTTGATGATAAAAAGATTGAAGGACTACAAGATGGAGATTACAATAAGAGCCTCAAATTTGATAATGTGGAGATGGTTAGTGATGACAGTGATGATGAAAGTGATCAAGAAACAGTATCAAAGGATAATGCAGAAAAATCTACTGTCAATGAAGCACAAAATTCAACATTTGTCGAGTTGTAAAATGCTTCATCCGTCGGGAGACAATCTGCTTTATCCGTCGGGAGACAACCAGCTTCATCCGTCGGTACTCAAAATTCACCATCTGTCGGGTCATCAAAAGGAGCTGAAAGTCAGAATAGATCATATACAGAAAATTCCCCTTTCTCAAATCATAGATTCACTAACTCAGGGGGAGTTTCTACTATTCAAAACTCAATCACACATCAAGATAACAATGAGGCATCTTCATCTAGAGCTAATCTACCTCAACAAAGGAAATGGATAAAGGATCACCCCTTTGAGCTCATCATTGGTGATGTTTCTTCTAGAGTTCAAACAAGGAGAGCAACTCAAGAAGAATGTCTATATAACAGTTTTCTAACTAAGGAAGAACCAAAGAAGGTAGAAGAAGCTTTGTTGGATCCTGATTGGATTTTAACTGTGCAGGGAGAGCTAAATCAATTTAAAAGGAACAATGTGTGGAAGCTGGTACCCAAGCCTAAAGGAAAGAATCCAATAGACACCAAATGGGTATTCAGAAATAAGATGGATGAAAATGGCATAGTAGTCAGGAACAAAGATAGATTGGTTGCTAAGGGCTATTGTCAACAAGAAGGAATAGATTTTGATGAAACCTTTGCTCCTGTTGCAAGACTTGAAGCCATTAGAATCTTTTTAGCCTATGCAGCCCATGCCAGTTTCAAGGTCTATCAGATGGATGTCAAGAGTGCCTTTCTAAATAGATATTTGGAGGAGGAAGTCTATGTCAGTCAGCCTCCTGGTTTTGAAGATCCAAATCTACCTGATAATGTATACTATCTTTTGAAAGCACTTTATGGATTGAAGCAAGCACCTAGAGCCTGGTATGACACTTTGTCAAAGTTTCTTTTAGAGAATCATCACTAGAGGTACTGTAGACAAAACTTTATTCTTTAGAAATGTTAATATCTCTAGCATACTTTTTCAAATTTATGTAGATGATATTATTTTTGGCTCTAGAGATGAGAAACTTTGCAAAAAGTTTGGCAAATTGATGCAAAGTAAGTATGAAATGAGTATGATGGGAGAACTAACTTACTTTCTTAGTTTGCAAGTTAAGCAAGTTAGTGATGGAATATTCATTAGTCAAACTAAATACATTTATGATATTTTAAAGTAGTTTGAACTAATGGATTGCACATCTGCAAAAACTCCCATGGCCACGGCAACTAAACTTGAATTACACACTACTGAAAAGTCTGTGGATATTACAAGTTATAGAGGCATGGTTGGCTCACTTCTATACTTAACAACTAGTAAGCCAGATATAATGTTTGCTACATGTCTATGTGCTATATTTCAGGCTGATCCTAGAGAATCTCATTTAATTGCTATTAAGAGAATTTTCAGATATCTCAAAGGTACACCAAAACTTGACATTTGGTACCCTAGAGATTCTGGTTTTGATCTAACTGGTTATTCAGATGCAGATTATGCAGGTTATAGAATTGATAGAAAAAGTACAACAGGAACCTGTCAATTTCTAGGAAACAAGCTTGTGTCCTGGTTCAGTAAAAAGCAAAATTCAGTTTCTACTTCTACAGCAGAAGCTGAATATATTGCTGTTGGCAGTTGCTGTGCACAGATTTTATGGATGAAAAACTAATTGCTAGACTATGGTCTGCAAGTGGAAAGAATTCCCATTTTCAGTGATAACACAAGTGCAATTGCCATCACTGAAAATCCAGTACAACATTCAAGAACAAAGCACATAGACATCAAGTACCACTTCATAAAGGAACATGTAATGAATGGTACTGTGGAACTATATTTTGTTCCAAGTAAAAAACAGCTTGCAGATATATTTACCAATCCACTGGATGAATCCACCTTTTCAAGGTTGGTAAGTGAGTTAGGTATGCTTAATTACTCTTGAATCTTTTCAGATAATTTGCAAGTTGTAATGAAGCCAGAAATTTAATTGATTTTTTAGTGTTGGATGAAATTTTGGCTAAGTCAAAATTTACATCCCGACGGATGATCATTATCCATCGAGTTTGATCATCTGTCGGAACACGATTTGTTAATAAAATCAATTATTTTTCTGGAATATTTTATAGCTCGACGGATAACTGTTTATCCTCATCCGTCGAATTGTCTAAATCCTAGCCGTTAATTTTCTGAACATTATCCATCGAGTTTACTTACAGTGTGTAAGCATAACACGACGGACAATTGATGGAATTTTTATAGTTTATTTTTTTAAACGGCTATTTTGGGCAATTTTTATTTGTTACTTTATTTTACTTTATTATTCTTTGACAGTTATTTTTGAGATAGTATAAAAGCTTAATTTATTTTCATTTCTTTTCTTTTATCATTCTCAATTCATCTGCTCTAACTTCTTTCTTTCTTAAAAGCAATTATCATCTCTGTAACACCCCCAAATCCGGGTCGGGGATCCAGGTTGCCACGAGTTCCATTTCCCTTAATAACACCCAATCTTAATAAACAATCAACTACTCCGTACTGTGACCCCACAATATACACACACACGCCACAAGTTATAGTCCTAGAGATGAATACCAAAAATAACACAAGTCATTTTATTCCACATTATAAGCCATTACACCTCAAGAGGGTTTCTGAATAAATTTACATATTCCTTGCCATTATTACAATTCATAAATATACATAAGTCTGGTACATCAACGGTTGAAAACCTAGCCTATTGGTAGTTACTACCTCGGCTACAGCGGCATCAACGCCTACAGGAAACTGTGGAATGTTTCCTATCCGCTTGCGAATTGGGAGCTTGGTCTCGCTCATCTTGTCTATATGTTGTTGTGTGATGAAAGAAGAAAGCAAGGATGAGCAACAAGCCCACCGAAATCATATGTATAATAATTAACAATATATGAGCATTCTCATAGTACTCATGAAAGTCTTGGTCAAGAAGAAATGAACCAAGTTGATATCTTAACGCGACCAAATCGCCAAATATTCAATATATATATATACATATACACTTTTCACAATCTTTGAAATCCTCTAACATGTATAATATACACAGAGTTCCGGTTTATAACTGTATAAAAATATCGTTGCAAGGTGATCACATATATCTAACCTTGTCTCAACGTTTTTCTGAAAACCTTTGTCATGCATAAGATAATCATTAACTGGATATAAGTTGAAAAGATGAAGTTACAAGATACTCCAATATACTTATATATTTTCCGAATACTACTTGAACCACCACCGTTCAAGGTATAAACAGTTTTGAAAGTTCATCACATAGATGAGACTACAAGATAAGACTTGAATAGATTCAATCTTTGAAATGTTGTTTAAAAGAAATGAAGTTACGAGATACTTCATTTGAGGGAAACATCATTATAACTGTTTGACCCTGTCAATGCTTCAGCAATCACCCATCCGTAGCCTTTCGATCGAATGCTCCGGGTAGTGTTGCAGAAATATCCAAACTGGATGATGAACTCATTACGGGAGTTTGCCGCGCCAGGAAGACCACTTACGATGATCAGTCACAGTAGTGCAACCCCACCATTTTCTACATGTAGAGGGGAACCTGTCGGATTTACTTGTCAACCGAACACTGGACTCCTAAGGAATGGACCATCTTAGCGGAACTTCCAGGCCATTTGGGCCAATATAATAAGGCTGGGCCGGCGTCACTCGACCACTTACGCCACTCCTAGTTCAGATGAAATCCATCACTCTGAAACGTAAAGCTTGTTCCCCATTTCCCCAAGTAGAAACTTGTTGATACGGTTCCACCAAGAAGTCGTATCTAGTTGGAAAGGAAAACTCACCGATATTTCCCAGGCGGTGCCTGTTAATGGATTAACTTGTTCTAAGAATTTTACTTCCCGAGTGTTGGGTAAGTAATCAAAAACACTTTTATCAAAACAGCAACCTTGTTGCAAATATAAAACACACCACAGGGCCGGATCCCTCAGGTTTTGAGCGAGTATTCAAATCCCCTTCGAAAGGAGGATCTTAAATATAAAAAAAATGAGTTTTGGGATCCGCCCTAACTTTTAAAATCATTTTGAAGACTCGAAAACATTTTAAAGAATGTTTAGAGTAACACTGATTTAATAAAATAAATCTGTCCCGATATGTTAGAAAGTATCTGAATATTATTATTTAAATAATATTCCCATAAGGGTGATCCTTATAAAAATAATCGAGATAGGAGTTTTAAAACTCATACTTGAAATGAATAATAAATAACCAAAGATATACTTATACGAAAGTATGATCTTTATTTGAATAATCGAAAATAAGTTTGATTATCGAAACATTATTCTTTAATAAAATAAAGAATATTATTTAGTAAATAAGCGGAGTCATAAGTCCTCGAATGAATATTCAAAAATAATATTCATTAAATAGAATAAACGGAGTCATAAGCCCTCGAATGAATATTCAAAATAATATTCATTAAATAAAAATAAAGTTATCGAATAAACCTTATTCGATTAATAGTTTTGAAAACTATATCTATATATATATAAATATATATAATATACTCGGGAACATCGACTCCCGGTTTTAGAAAATGTTCACCTTTGGGTCCCCTATACTAAGGGTATACGTAACTACTGCTTATCTCTAACATAGGTATTATGCAACTTATAAGCATTTGAATCAACAATTAGATATCAAGATTACGAAATAGACATGCATATATACCATATCAGCATGCTCCAATATATCGCAAGATTTGCTAATAACATTCATGCACTTATCACAAGATAATGCATATACATATATACATCACAACAACAGTATAACGGGTAGAAAACTTGCCTGAGCACTCCGGGTTAGACTTAAGCTTAGAGTGGGTCCGGTAACCTATGAACAACAACATAAGCCGGAATTAAACCACGGTCGCTTAAGAAACTAGACTTTAACCAATTGAACCCTAACGTTTGCTTATGGTCATTTCTACGCTTAACAAATCACATAAGTTGTTCGAGTACCCTCGGCTCCACCATTTTTAATAAATTAACCGTTAAGGATTTTAAGGCGATTCTTTCGCGAGTACCCTACCAACTTCCTAATCCACTTTAAATAATTTTTTCATACCCCAATTAGTCATTTAAGGTCCTTAACCAAGGTTTCAAAGTAAGGCGAGGGGTAATGGTTCGTTCGCGAAACGCCATTACTTAAAACGGTCGTTTCTCCTAAACCGTACATCATATTCAAGCGAACCACATATCAAAACGAAGCTCGTAACATGAACTATCTAATCATGGCAATGGTCAAAACCTAACAGTGAGTTCAAGGGTCCTCATGTTAAGAACAAAAACAGTCTAAAATAAATCGGGCATTATGACGGCTATGTTTACGCGATTACCAAAGTTTAAACTACTCCAATCAACCACAATTCAACCACAAATCAACCCATAACCACCAATACCACCAAATGTCATCCAAACCTTACTAACTCAGTCCATAACCTCATGATTTTTCCAACTTATTCAATCTCAAACAAGAGCTACTAACTATACTTAAGGTTCATCAACCAACAACCTAGATTTATAACCCAAAATCATTATAATTCCAACCAAAATCTAAACATACAAGAATCATGCTCTCATGAACTATAACAAACAAAACCAAACCTAATACTCAAAGTAAAGTTAGGGTTTGGAGGGGTTATACCTTCCTTAGAGAGTGGAGAATCACTTAGGAAGCCTTAAATAACCACTAACTATCTCTACTAAGCTTGGATCTTGAAGAAAACATAAGAAAACACAAAGTTAGTTTCTTGAAAACACTATTCACCAAGAACTTTGATGAATTGATTAGCAATGTTAAACATGGAATCTTGAGCTTAAACTTATAGCTCATCTAAGTTATGAATTATGGAAGCTAAAGAAACAAACCTCTTGATTTTTGAAGGTGTGTAGCTTGAGTTTTGAAAATTCTCCTTTGCTTTTCATGGAAAAGCCGAGAGCAAGAATGAGGGGGGAGAAGAAATGCTTCTTGTTTGGTTGCTTTCCCTTTTTGTTTTGTTAATTACCTTTTACCATGGTAAAAAATGAATGGCTTAAAATCAACCAACAACACACTTCTTTTTGTCATGCTTTGGTCATCATTCTTATGTCATCTTCCCATGCTTGTCCTCTTCTTATTGGTTCGATGACATCATCATCACTAACCTCTTTGATTAACTCCTAATTACTTGTCTAATGATCGCTGATCTGTTATACAGTTCGCTTAACTTTCGTTCTTGTTTATCGTTTGAGGGATCATACCCAAGATCTTATTACTTAGGTTCCCTTAACCTTTCTCAATACATTATATTCCTTTTATAATCTCCTCTTATAATCCTTGAATTAAAATCCTTTTAATCCTGTTACCTTATACTCAATTCTTTCTGTATCTGGTGGATTTTCGGGAAAAAATCAAAGTTTTCGAATTTGGATTCTGACGATCTTTACATACACTTATATACCATATAGAGTGCTAATAAGATCTCAGAATATCAATAAAAGAACCCCTACATAGTGTGGCATGAAAAGTTTTCTTATTCAGCATAATCAGCAAAAACACTATTCATAAGGGTTTCAAAAATTCCAAAAATTGGGGTTATTACAGTCTCCCCTCCTTAAAAGGATTTCATCCCAGAATCAGATAAAAATGAATAGGGATACTTTCTTAGCATTGCACTTTCTAACTCTCAAGTAAATTTTCCCACATTGTGGTTCTACCACCAACTCTGACTAGCTTGATAATCCCTTCTCCTAAGCACTTGTCCCTTTTTGATCTATAACCCTTCCTGGTTGCTCCATATAGGTCACGTCTGTTTACATGTCTATGCGCGCATATGCCCCTATTTGTCTGGCATCCGAATTACACTTCCTTAACATTGATACGTGGAACACGTTATGAACTTGCTACATGTTCGGGGGTAGGGCTAGCTCATATGCTAACTTCCCAATACGTCTTAATATATCCAAGGGTCCAACAATTCGTGGGCTTAGCTTTCCTTTCTTTTTGAACCTCATCCATCCTTTCTAAGGGAATACCTATAACAGCACTAGGTCCCCTACTTCCTATTCTTTGTCCTTTCGTGTGAAATCAAGATACTTCTTATGTCCATCTTGGGCTACTACCAGCCGTCCTCTGATTAGATCTATTATATCCTTGGTCCTTTGGACTACTGCGGGTCCGAGCATCTTGCGCTTTACAATCTTCATCCTAACATAAGGGAGATCGACATTGTCTTCCCTCAAGGATCTCATAAGGCGATATCCCGATACTGACATACGATCTATTGTCGTAAGAAAACTCAATCCGTGCTAAGTGACCATTCCAAATTTCTTTCAAGTCTATTGTACAGACTCTCATTATCTCATCTAGATCTACAACTTTTGCTTCTCAATACCCACTATTTTCCAGTTCGTAATCGTTACTATCTTCCGTACTAAATTTTATACTGATTACACTTTTGCTCGTTAGCGTTCTCTAACCTTTTAATAATTGCGTCAACCTTAGTATCACGAACGCGTTAGATTCAGAATACCACCGCACTGATACTACTTCCTTTCTAGCTGCTTCCATCTTCGAAAGCTTGATCCATCATATAGAAGTAAAAGAATTTATTGAGAGATCACTATGATCATGAACACTTGTTCTATTGCATAGTTAGTACAGAAGGTGGCAAGCCTTTAGTACTTGACAAGCAATTAAATAACATGTGGTATCCTACTAGGCTTCTATCACACAGATAGATAGTCATTCGGCAATACCTCCTCTTCTGGAAGGGTTGTTCTTCTCAGCTTATACAAAATGAAAAGGAGAGAAAAGAACGAATTGAAGAGAATTGTATATGAAAAATACTGCCACAAATATCTGGCTTGGAATCTACCTCTTAACTATAGAGGTTTGTCATAGGAGAATAAAACATATGTGTATATATATCAACATCAAGTATTATAGCATCACATTTCATGCTCCCGAATATCTACTATTCCGTCCATCGTTCTATGGTCCCATGCTCTTGCTCGAGCTTATAAATAATCACCTTTGAAACTCCCTCGACATCGAAAATCGAATCTGGGATTTCATTCTAGACATCATCGTTATTAGAATTCTATGCTTGCATCACAACCTTCCTCGTATAGTAATACGACTCTCTATTGATAAGAAGGAATAAGTATTCAATAGGTAGATAATCGACTTAATTAGTCTATCAATGATAACTTATACATCACCACAACCCGATTAGTGGTACCCAATCTCAACATCCATTATACTACAACTCTCACGGTTGTAATCGGCTCATTACTCGCAGAATCATTGCTGCATTACTATGGTCCACCACTGACCCACTGTAGTCATTCATTTTCTATGAAATCTTAATAGCTAATCCATACAGAGTCCATACATATCATATAGAATTCTTCTAAGGAGGAAACATAATCACCATTCCATGATTCATGAAGAACACTCCTGAACTTGGCGTACATATGACATGAAGCATATAAAATTGCAGAAGAGTTTCAATAAAAGCAACGATAGCAGGTTAATACCATTCTTAATCATATGCCTTCAATAGAAGACTTAACTCAAAGGTTCGTTTAGTCCTTCTTGAAACATGGTCCTGGCCTATCTCAAGATAGTACCTTCTAAGATAGATAGCCCGCTCACGGCGATTACATGAATTAAATCTTTACCAAACTACTATTATGGTTGGGTATTGCACAGTCATCAGAAGGAATGTCAATCTTCCAAACCATAATACAACCTTCACGGCTTCAACCATCATCACTGTATTCCTCTGGCACGAGCGCCTATAATTGTCCTCTTACACTTAAAGTGTCGGCCACCTCTTTGGCCTTTCCTGATAGTAAAAAATTTCCTTACAAACAATGTCTTTTGAACCAATTCCAACTAAATTTTCTACTTCATTTCTAATCACTACTTATGTGAAAATGCTCTTCCTAAGTTCTTGTTAGAAAAAAAAATCACCATTTTTCCATAAGTTATTGCCTTAGTCTTTATATGTGAACATTGCCACGACTGACTCTCGATCATACTTAGGACGTCTCTTATCTTGCGTCCTTCTTGTTTTCACCAATCTCGACCCTCATTGGATCAATCTATACTTTCTTATGGTTCAACACGTGCCCCACCTAGCATTATTATAATTACGTCATATTTCCTTAATCAAAATTTCTATTCTTGAGAACTTTGAATATTACCTTTCTCCTTGTAAAACCTCTAAGGTTATCCTTAAATCCTTCATCAGGTACACCCTAGGCACAGGGCATATCAAGATACCATTTACTAATACCAGAATCATTGTCTATATACTTCTGAAAAATTTCTCCACTGATCCTTAAAGGTTGTTTTTACCTTAATCCTTTCCAATTCATACTGTCAAAACTCATGTTGTCCCTATTAAGGGTGAAATGCCAACCTTTATGCATTCCCCTAGGATTCATTTCAAGTTATCGGGGTTTTATCCTTAATTCCACCTTTAAAAGATACTTACACTCTTCCATGGATAAATCAAGTCATATATACTTGATAGATTACCTTATTCAATCATTCTCACTTCGATAGTCTATACTTAATTTCACAATAGCATCCTTATTCAAACTGAGGTCAATCCATATGGCCTCCAAAAGATAACAATGGTTTTTTTTTTCCGCTTTTCTTGCCTAATTTGGTAATGACAACAGGGATGTTCTGGAAGATATTGGTCGTGTTCAACGTGAACTTCTTCTTAATAATTCCTTATTTACTTTTGTTGTTTATCTCAATAAGATCTCAATGTTAGGATATCTTTCATACCTAGCGTCTCCCTTTCTGGGTATCAAGCCACCGGTCTTAATCTTCACATTCTTGAAGGTCACTTCCTTCATCTAATTTTTCTAATTTCTTACTTCCTTGTCTCCTCCGTCTACCCGCGTCTCATTATTTATCCTTCGAACTATCTCAAGGTTTCCTCGAATCCTCCCAACTTACAGGGGATAAAATATATGTATCTCTTATGCCTTCATTCATCACTTTTTCTGGCACAATATGTTCTTTTCCAATAATTCGGGCTGTATTGCAATCTCAAACAGCTTTTCGGTACCGGCTCCGGTTACCTTCACTTCTATTTCCATTTTCTCAAAATCACTTATAAACTCTCCCAAAGACATTATCATCTTGAGTCTCTCCTTTTTACTAAGGGCATCAGCCACCACATTGGCTTTCCCCGAATGATAAAGAATCTCCTAATCATAATTCTTGATTAGCTCTAACCGCCTCCTATGGCGTATATTGAGCTCTTTCTACGTAAAAATGTACTAGAGCTCCTATGGTTTGTGTAAATCTTGCACTTCTCTCCATACAAGTAGTGCCTCCAATCTTTAGGGAAAAACTATTGCCACGAGCCCAAGCTCATGGGTGGGGATATCGAATTTTATATTCCCTTAATTATCTTGACGCGTACGCGATTGCCTTGTTGTGCTGTATAAGAAGCACCCTTATTCCTTATGCGAAGCGTCACTACACATCACAAAATCTCCTTTTCCATCCGGCAATGCCATCATAGGGGCCGTCACCAATCTATGCTTTAGTTCTTGAAAGTTGTTCTCGTATTTCTCTGTCCATTCGAACTTCCGAGTCTTACGAGTAAGTCGTGTTAAAGGGGCTACTATCTTTACAAACTTGAATGCACCTCCGGTAGTGACCGGCCAATCCTACCTCTGGTAGTCGCCCTGACCATGGTCATCAATTCCTCAGTGGTCCTTTATTCATTCTTATCAGGATCCTCCACGGAATCCTTCTTAGCAATAATCCCTTCTAGGACAACATCTTTAACCACTACATCCTCAATATGAACATCATCCGGTCCTGCATTAGGACGCTCTATCGGATCCATAATCTGCTCTCCAATAAGTAATAAAACATCATCGCGTTGTTGTTCCTCAAACTCAGGGTTCGGAGTCCCGCTACCATATACGATAATGAACTACGCTTTTATCACGATATTTATAAGGGTTCCCATAAGGGTTTTAACTGTCAATACTACGTTAGGTAGTCTGACTATGAACTTGGCAAGAGTTCTTATTTATCTTAGTGAACTTATTATTTTAACGTGACTTCATCTCTGAGGTTTATAACACTTAGCTCTGATACCATTTCTGTAACACCCCCAAATCCGGGGTCGGGGATCCAGGTTGTCATGAGTTCCATTTCCTTTAATAACACCCAATCTTAATAAACAATCAACTACTCCGTACTGTGACCCCACAATATACACACACACGCCACAAGTTATAGTCTCAGAGATGAATACCAAAAATAATACAAGTCATTTTATTCCACATTATAAGCCATTACACCTCAAGAGGGTTTCTGAATAAATTTACATATTCCTTGCCATTATTACAATTCATAAATATACATAAGTCTGGTACATCAACGGTTGAAAACCTAGCCTATTGGGGTTACTACCTCGGCTACAGCGGCATCAACGCCTACAGAAAACTACGGAATGTTTCTTATCTGCTTGCGAATTGGGAGCTTGGTCCTGCTCATCTTGTCTATCTGTTGTTGTGTGATGAAAGAAGAAAGCAATGGTGAGCAACAAGCCCACCGAAATAATATGTATAATAATTAACAATATATGAGCATTCTCATAGTACTCATGAAAGTCTTGGTCGAAGAAATGAACCAAGTTGATATCTTAACGCGACCAAGTCGCCAAATATTCAGTATATATATACATATACACTTTTCACAATCTTTGAAATCCTCTGACATGTATAATATACACAGAGTTCCAGTTTATAACTGTATAAAAATATCATTGCAAGGTGATCTCATATATCTAACCTTGTCTCAACATTTTTCTGAAAACCTTTGTCATGCATAAGATAATCATTAACTGGATATAAGTTGAAAAGTTGAAGTTACAAGATACTCTAATATACTTATATCTTTTCCGAATACTACTTGAACCACCACCGTTCAAGGTATAAATAGTTTCAAAGTTCATCACATAGATGAGACTACAAGATAAGACTTGAATAGATTCAATCTTTGAAATGTTGTTTAAAAGAAATGAAGTTACGAGATACTTCATTTAAGGGAAACGTCATTATAACTGTTTGACCCTGTCAATGCTTCAGCAATCACCCATCCGTAGCCTTTCGATCGAATGCTCCGGGTAGTGTTGCAGAAATATCCAAACTGGATGATGAACTCATTACGGGAGTTTGCCGTGCCAGGAAGACCACTTACGATGATCTGTCGCAGTAGTGCAACCCCGCCATTTTTACATGTAGAGGAGAACCTGTCGGATTTACTTGTCAACCGAACACTGGACTCCTAAGGAATGGACCGTCTTAGCGGAACTTCCAGGCCATTTGGGCCAATATAATAAGGCTGGGCCGGCGCCACTCGACCACTTACGCCACTCCTAGTTCAGATGAAATCCATGACTCTGAAACGTAAAGCTTGTCCCCCATTTCCCCAAGTAGAAACTTGTTGATACGGTTCCACCAAGAAGTCGTATCTAGTTGGAAAGGAAAACTCACCGATATTTCCCAGGCGGTGCCTGTTAATGGATTAACTTGTTCTAAGAATTTTACTTCCCGAGTGTTGGGTAAGTAATCAAAAACTCTTTTATCAAAATAGCAACCTTGTTGCGAATATAAAACACACCACAGAGCCGGATCCCTCAGGTTTTGAGCGAGTATTTAAATCCCCTTTGAAAGGATGATCTTAAATATAAAAAAAATGAGTTTTGGGATCCGCCCTAACTTTTAAAATCATTTTGAAGACTCGAAAATATTTTAAAGAATGTTTAGAGTAACGCTGATTTAATAAAATAAATCAGTCCCGATATGTTAGAAAGTATCTGAATATTATTATTTAAATAATATTCCCATAAGGGTGATCCTTATAAAAATAATCGAGGTAGGAGTTTTAAAACTCATACTTGAAATGAATAATAAATAACCAAAGATATACTTATACGAAAGTATGATCTTTATTTGAATAATCAAAAATAAGTTTGATTATCGAAACATTATTCTTTAATAAAATAAAGAATATTATTTAGTAAATAAGCGGAGTCATAAGTCCTCGAATGAATATTCAAAAATAATATTCATTAAATAGGATAAACGGAGTCATAAGCCCTCGAATGAATATTCAAAATAATATTCATTAAATAAAAATAAAGTTATCGAATAAACCTTATTCGATTAATAGTTTTGAAAACTATATCTATATATATATATAAACATATATAATATACTCGGGAACATCGACTCCCAGATTTAGAAAATGTTTACCTTTGGGTCCCCTATACTAAGGGTATACGCAACTACTGTTTATCTCTAGCATAGGTATTATGCAACTTATAAGCATTTGAATCAATAATTAGATATCAATATTACGAAACAGACATGCATATATACCATATCAGCATGCTCCAATATATCGCAAGATTGCTAATAACATTCATGCACTTATCACAAGATAATACATATACATATATACATCACAACAACAGTATAACGGGTAGAAACTTGCCTGAGCGCTCCGGGTTAGACTTAAGCTTAGAGTGGGTCCAGTAACCTATGAATAACAACATAAGCCAAAATTAAACCACGGTCGCTTAAGAAACTAGACTTTAACCAATTGAACCCTAACGTTTGCTTATGGTCATTTCTACGCTTAACAAATCACATAAGTCGTTCGAGTACCCTCGGCTCCACCATTTTTAAAATTAACCGTTAAGGGTTTTAAGGCGATTCTTTCGCGAGTACCCCTACTAACTTCCTAATCCACTTTACATAATTGTTTCATACCCCAATTAGTCATTTAAGGTCCTTAACCAAGGTTTCAAAGTAAGGCGAGGGGTAATGGTTCGTTCGCGAAATGTCATTACTTAAAATGGTCGTTTCTCCTAAACCGTACATCAGATTCAAGCGAACCACATATCAAAACAAAGCTCGTAACATGAACTATCTAATCATGGCAATGGTCAAAACCTAACAGTGAGTTCACGGGTCCTGATGTTAGAACAAAAACAGTCTAAAGTAAATCGGGCATTACGACGGCTATGTTTACACGATTACAAAAGTTTAAACTACTTCAATCAACCACAATTCAACCACAAATCAACCCATAATCACCAATACCACCAAACGTCATCCATACCTTACTAACTCAGTCCATAACTGTTAGGGCGAAAACACACGCTAATATTCACGCAAGTATACGCGTTCGCAAGTAATATAGAATACTTTCTAGTTCGTTCCCTCAGAGACTCAGACTAATTTATTGTCTAATTAAACTCACTCACCAATGTATGATTACTTCTCAATGTTAAGATAATAACACTTAAAAATTGTTGATCAAATATTAACTATAATTAACTACTTAATTAACCACTTAACTAACACTTCAAATTATCAATAATAAAACACTCATGAGATCACAACTTCATTATTACTTCCTTCTATAGCCATTGTTATTACCTTTAGCATGTGACAGTGATGATATTAATCGAATAACACAAAACTGATAAAAGCCAACTTTCATTGTACTAATACCATTCTACCAAACATCCACAATTAAGATAGAAGTTGAATAGTCATCAATTATGTTGAGTTCCTATATGTCTACAGAAAATTGACAACACAACGATTTAAGCACAAGTTATCCCTTTTGATTACATAGGGCAAATAAAACGGTTAGAGTTACCCACTAATCATGCACAACGTACATGAACCTATGCTAGCATGGCAAGTTCTAAATCTCAAGATCCACCGTCGCTTCACAAGAGATTAATACCCTATCTTATATATTCGCGACGCACATAAGATGAATTATGCACAACCAATACTAGATATCATGCAATCATCATACACTAAGTATTAAACAATTAACTAAAGAATTCCATAATAAATCCGTTGTAACCCCCATGATCACGATTAGCCCATATAGAACTTATCGCCCATCATGGGTTCATATGAAATCATGACAAACACACAAGAAAATAATAACTACACTAATTATATTAAAACAGAGTACGTCACAAGAGTAAATAAGTCAAAGCAAGAAACTATCATCCAACGTTACAACGAAACAAGAATCACAAGAATATATGCTTCCTCTTCATTGCGGTGTGCTAAATCGGTCTTCTTCCTTATCTCCTTTGCTTCTTGCGTAAAACACAATCTAAAACATAATCTCCTTAATACTCTCCATGAAAAACGTCTCAATCTACCTATATAATAGTCCCATAAAACTCAGATTACATAGAAGTTGGAAGCCACACAGAAGGTAGAAGTCTAAAATAATTCAGCTTTTTCCCCGCCTAGCGCGGCCGCCTCAGCATATCTGCGCGGGCGCGCAGGCTGCTGCGCGGAGCGCGGCAGGACCCTACTGGAAAAATTCAAGCTTGCTCCGTTTCTTCGCCGTAATCTGCCCATCCCTTTCCTCTCGCAATGGTGAACACATGCCAAGGCTTATTCTTGATGATTCCTCCCCCGAAATGCAACTAATACCCTGAAATGCATAAACACTAGAAAAACGCATCAAATACACAAAATACTTGATTGCACGACACCAATTTAAGCCATTTTAAGACGTTCTAAGTGGCATAAAATGCCATTATCACACCCCAAACTTAAATCGAGCTTGTCCTCAAGCGTCACAGACTCAAAACAATAAAAATATGCATGAATGCAATCTATATGAAAATGCAACGATCCCCCTTACTACAATTAACCAACCAAATTATCACATCTCAATGAATGCAGTTAGACAACTAAAGATCAATAAACTCATGCACCCGGACATACATACAAGCAAAGAAACGTGGTGTGTGCAATGCTTAACAGATATGCTTCGGAACTAGACCAATTACTATGACTAGACTATCCTCAAGGCAATCCTACGATTATACAAAGAATAAAAATTCTAGGCACAAAGTGATATACAACACTACAAGAACTCTGGAGCTTACTACGAAATCGTGCTTTTTATTTACAACTCAAATGCTTATTTGACCGTGCAATGAGTGAGGTCCACAAAAGACTTATACAATGGTATCCATGTAACGAGCGTTAGGTTAGCGGATCCCAGACTCTAAAAGCCTTAGGTCACTAGGCACAAAGTCCCCTAAGAACTTAATAACTCGAATACCAAAGAGCCCACTCTTGATCAATTATGCAAAAAAAATTTTTTTTTTTATAACTTCTGAGCAAGTGCGTTTCACTCCATCTTACTCAACCCTAGACTACTCGCAACATAAGCGAGCCGGCTACTAGCCATTTGACGCCTAGCCATAACTAGCAACAACTTCCATATTTTTTTTCTCCAAAAATTTTTTCTTTTCATGTTTTTATCACTAAGAACTATAATCGAATTCTAAGCATAATAAATAGATTGACCTTGAAAACAACCAAATCATAACAACAATCTAGCCCTTACGCATTCTTAAGACTTAGTGGACTTACAATTGTTTCTAGCATGCATATCAACCTACACAACTTAATATCACTTTAATGCTATCACTACACTCGCATCAATATCACAATTCAGTCGATATCATTGCAAAAGGGATCATAGTAAATGCATGAGCTACATGACATTCATAAAAAAAACTATATGGCATAAATTATGCAACTATGAACTAAACTATCATGAATATGCAACTAAATAACACACACACAATATTCCTTAACTACCACCCCCAAACTAAAAATCTTCACTGTCCTCAGTGAAAGTAGTAGAAAGGAACACAGGGTATACCTACTCGGAGTCATCATCATCATCACCCTCAGTGGGTGGAGTATCAGGCGGCGGGTATGCAGAGTCCTCACCAAAAACTGGCCACTGGATATCAGCTCCAAGGCCTCGAAAAGCAGTCCCTAATGCAAGG